>NC_051176.1:128161557-128278695 GCF_013339695.2 Rhipicephalus sanguineus
TCATGAACTCTTGTCACGCCGTACCAATTTTGGTATATCTGAAATTAACGGGACGGCCGCAAGAGCCCAAAGGCCGTTGAATGTAAATCATGCTGTTCATGACATGCGTGTCATGATTTTCATGATATGACCTGTCATTTATGTTCGCGATAAGGCCATGTTATGATACACCAATTTTGGTACACATCCGATTAACGGAACGGCCAGGGAGCCCAAAGGCCGTGGAATGTAAATCATGCTGTTCATGACATGCGTGTCATGATTTTCATGATATGACCTGTCATTTATGTTCGTAATAAGGCCATGTTATGACACACCAATTTGGTATACATCCGATTAACGAAACGGCCAGGAGAGCACAAAGTCGTAGGCGGCTAGATAGATAGATAGATAGATAGATAGATAGATAGATAGATAGATAGATAGATAGATAGATAGATAGATAGATAGATAGATAGATAGATAGATAGATAGATACGCTCAAAGTCGCAGAAGTTCGCTAAGAAATGCTTCGCATTTAAAATCCCAGTTTCACCGCAAGGACGATGCAATGAGTGCGATAGCAACAAATGAAGTAAAGCTGGCAGCTAACTCTTCTAGATCCAGTCTCGCGTAAATCTACAAAATGCTGCTGTAAGAGAACACAGCCACTCCAGGTAGGAAAGGGGATTTCGCACAGTCTCTTCGAGTTGAGAGCGCAGCATGTAGAAGGGTATATGAGCCGTCCGCTGATGCTTGTCGAGATAGCGATTTTGATTTCATTTAAGTTAGGGCTAAATCATTGCACTACTGTTTGAAAAAGAACAAATAATTTTCCTATTCTTTCATTGGCTTAATTATCTATTCGTTTCATTAGTAGTGTCTAACAAGAAAAAAAGAACCCCTCGAAAAATTCCCCTTCGTTCGTTAAGATTACTACGGACACTTGCGTTAGCCCTAAAGTAAAAAGCAACTGCAAAAACGTCTAACTTTGTCATTTAATTACTATGCCTCGCTTGTCTAAGCTTAGTTCGCTTCCTTTACGTTGCTGAATTGTAGGTACCTGAGAAGATCGTAACGACATCATGAGAAGGGAGAAACAAGTTTCCACCACAATACGCGTACAAAAGTTCGAAAGAGCTTTGTTCACCGTAACTTGATCGGGCGTTCTGTTCCTTAGGACGTTTATAAAAGAATAAAGTGAGAATTACAAATGTAGGTTTGAACGATGTGATACGCGTGGAGTGTTTAAACATACACTAAAGAAATCATATAATAAAGAGAAAAAGAAACGGCAGCTCTAGATTACAGTCAAGAACCGAAACCGAAACGAAAGCTCTTTTTGTTTCGGCGGCGACATCCTGTGCGAAGCTGTGGACTAAGTCACGGGCTGAAAAAAAAAATGCTGATCCGTCGCCAGGAATCGAACCGATGACGGCGCGGTCAGCGCGGTTATGCCGGGCTCTGAACTTGAGCGATTAGCTCGCTCGGCCACGGTGGGCGCCTTGTCGCCTGTGGTAAGCAAGGGTTATCAATTTACCACAAACATTTGAACGACCGCGCTTCAAAAAACGTGTTAGGGAACAATGTTATGCCAATTGCGGCAAGTTGAGATTGGCTTCAAACGAAAGCTGAGTGTCAGGACTACATGTGATTTCCTGACCATTAACATAACTTGCTTAGTTTTACGACAGTGACCGTTTTTGTCTCGAAAAACAGGCCACATTTTTCGCCGTTTCCATAGACTCCCATTGTACAATCTTTAACTGCTCTGGGAACAAAATTGAAGCTTACTGCAACGTGATCGCTGCAGTCCTCCCGTGCGTTTAGGTTCCCAGAAGCGCTCTGTAGTCTGCGTTTTTCAACATTCACCCTCTACACTTAATTATTCGGGAAAAACTCGCCAGTTCCATTGAAAACGCGCTAGCTTCGCGCCGGGGCCGCCAGGGGCGCTGGCTGTGATGTGTCCACAAAAGCTGGATATGTGCCTTAGCAGGATATGTGCTGAACTGGGAACAAGAGTAGAGCTGGTGATACCAGGGGGAAGGAGACACGTAGTGGATCTATATCAACAACCATATAGACCACAGGAAGCTGGTAGTCGCCTAGGCCGCAGACTCTGCTCTTTTTTAGGGCAACGAGCAGCGGCCTCGAGCGGTACATGGCTGACAGGCAAACCTACTACGCCGATAATGGCAGCCCTAGGGAAGGCGTTCCTTCAGATGGCAAGGAAACAGCAACCTCCCAGGCTCAAAGTACACCCACAAGACCTAAAGCAGTAAGAGTGCATACGGAACGCAGACGCCGACGTCGCACGAGAGTTACTTCCACAAATATAGGCTTCCTAAACATGCATGGAGCAAGAAAGCCAAGCAAGTGGGAGGAGCTATACGGAGTGCTGGATTCTGAGGCCATAGAGCTCTACACAGTTGCAGAGACGCATCTTCGCGAACTGGAGGAGCCACCGGTTAATCCACTGTGGCAGTGGGCCGGCAACAACCGCGAAGGGGAAGCACGCAAAGGTGGCGGCATAGGATTTCTATGGCGGAGTGGGCAAGTGTGGGAAAAACTAAAATGCCAGTGTAGCGAACACATGTGGATCCGTGGAGCGATCTCGGGGACTCCTACAATCGCGTGTGTACTCTATCTTACGGTCACGAATGGACAACACGACGGCAACGTTCGAGTTATGCAGTGCATCAGTGAGGACATCCAGCGTTGGGGGACGGATAGTGAAGTGCTGATTCTGGGAGACTTCAATGGACACATCCAAGAAATTGATGGCTTCCTAGACTTCAATGGGGACCTCATGCAGCAATGTACAAGGAGGCACAACCTAGAAGTAGCAAACCTTCGGCCAGATTGCGAAGGAGAATTTACATGGTGTGCCAGAAACAGTCGTACCAGTATCGACTATGTGCTTGTCTCATCGCGACTGGCGTGTCAAGTCAAGCATATTAGCATTGATGAGGAGGGAGACTTCAGCATTGGGAGCGACCACAACAGGATCAGGCTAACTATCTGCTCATCCACATGGTGCAAACAAGAGCGAGAACACCGGAAGCCTGGGCAACGATTCCTACCTGAGGCGGCCTATTAAGACATTGCTAAGGAGTTCGACAGCAACCTGCAGACCTCCAAACCTCTTAAGTATGAAGAGTACGTGGAGGAACTGCAGCGCTTAATGCGGCAATACGAAGTTCGCACCAACTCCCGTGGAGGGGTGCGGCGAAAAGTATGGTGGGATGAAGAGGTGCGCAAAGCCTTGGATGAGCGAAAAGCGGCGAACCGCCTGCACAGGAAAGCTGTGAAAACCCTTTCCGCAAGTGATGCTCTCCAAGCATGGCAGGAATACCTAACCTGCAAACAGGCTATGCAAACAATTGTCCAGAGCAAGATCGCCGAGCACAATAGCCGTCAACTCCAGTCTTTCACAGCGGACGGTCGCAACGGGGCCAGGAAGTTTTGGACCTACGTGTCATCTCTAGATGGCAAAGCCAAGGTACCCTCAAATCCGGCACGAGGATACGGGACAACCAGTATCTGACATGGGCAGGCACTTAGCGGATCACATGCGTAAACTGTACGATGTCGGCAGCGGCGAACCGGAGATTGACTCAATCGAATACCACCACATAAATGAATACCGCCTGAGTAATAACGTGAAATGGGAAGTGACCCGTCCAGCTCTAGACCGAGCGATTGCACGTATAGGAGCACACACCGCCCGAGGGCTTGATGGCATACCTGCGGGGCTGATCAAATGCTTCGGGGACGAGGCAAGGCAGAAATTGGCGGACATCTTCTCGGGCATTATGACAGGAAAACCGATACCAGAGGATTGGCTCTGTGGCCGAGTAATCCTGGTGCCGAAGAGAGGAGGGGATGCAGGGCTGTTGCGTGAGTACAGACCGCTCACAGTTACAAGTGTGCTATACCGAACTTTCGCACAAATCTTAAAGACATGGATGAGCGGCTGGGCAGAACACGACGAGAAGTTGACTGAGCTACAGAATGGTTTCCGAAGCAGACGGCGCCTCGAGGACAATGTATTTGTGCTCACACAGGCTATCGAGATAGCACGCAAGGAGAATAGAGGGCTATACACTTGTTTTCTCGACGTCGCCAAGGCCTATGATAGCGTACCGCATGACCCGCTGTTTCACTGTATGACACAAATTGGCATGCCGAAGACATGGGACAGTCTACTGCGCCGACTATACACGAACAATACGGTGGTTGCGTGCTTTGCCGAAGCTCAAGCTGAACCAGTGAAGGTGATGCGAGGTCTCAAACAGGGATGCCCATTGTCGCCGCTGCTGTATATGCTGTATACAGCCAGCCTGGAGAGGATGCTGCTGGAGGATGGAGGTGGATTCTCGCTAGCTCACTCCTATGGCGGAACACCCGTGCCCTGGAGACTGCCGGGCTTGGTATATGCCGATGATATTGTTCTAATGGCTGACAATGTGGGAGACCTGCAGCATCTCGTCTCACTATCGGCAAATCACCTGAGCAAACTCGGATTGCGCTTCAACGCCAAGAAATCAGCGGTGCTGGTGTTCGCAGGCACGGACACATCTGCGGTGGTGTCGCTGCCGGAGGGTGGGCAGATTCCGTGGAGAGATGAGTACAGGTACCTCGGTGTACAACTGAGCACATCGAGCCATGTCCTAGACATCCACGAGGAAAACATCCGTCAGACATCACGCAAAGCGGCGAACGTGTTGCGCAAGCGAAGTCTCTGGGGCTGCAACCGCTTCCTGCTGGTCCGAGAAATGTGGAAGTGTGTGCACGTCCCATGCCTCTCGTTTGCCAATGCTGTGCTGACCTTCCAGTCAGGAACTAGACAGTGGCTGGAGCGAGGGCAGCGAGAGGTTGGTCGACTGGCGTTGGGCTGCCACGGGCGAGTTGCCATAGAGGCCATTCAAGGAGACGTGGGGTGGTCGTCGTATGAGGCTAGAGAAGCCAGGAGCAAGATCGCCTACGAGGGCCGCCTGCGTCTCATGAACGACCGCAGGTGGGCACGGCGCTTGTTCCGCTACACACACTTGACCGGAACGAGGACTGAATGGGCTGCGCGGTTGCACACCCTCCGCCGAAAGTTCGGGTTCTTCGCGAAGCCCGTGACGGCAACCAGGGAGTGCCAATGGGCTCGGGCCGTTCAAGAACAAGTACGGGAAGAAGAAAACGAAAAGTGGCGGAAGGCGATGTGTTCCAAGACAACATTGACGGAGTACCGCAAGCACAAAAGTGTTATAGAAAAGGAACGCATCTACGACACAAATGGGGGTAGCGGCCTTTTGTTTGAAGCGCGGGCTGGGGCACTGCGAACACTTGTGTACCGCCGTCGATTCGACGAAGCTACCGACGACACGAGGGCTTTATGCCGGGTGTGCGAGTAGGAAGAGGAAACCATCCCCCACCTTGTGCTACGCTGTACGTCTTTGTGCCCCCGCCAGCGAGAGGGCACTACTCTGCCCGAGGCACTGGGGTTTGCGCGCACGAGTGACACGGTGCTGCACGCAGGCGATGAAACGGCTGGTGCAGTGAACTATGCAGCAGTTCGCACCACCAAAGCAAGGCTGGTGCGGTGGTGGCGAGCGACGCAGCGGCAGTGAATTAGCCGTACAGACTTATTTAAGGTGCTGTGAGTGTGTGTGTGTGTGTGTGTGTTTTCTTCTTTTTTTTTTTCGCTGGCTAGGGCAAATTAATCTTGCCCGCCCGATACAAAGGGAATAGCCCCAAGTCATCATCATCATCATCATCAGGTGTGTTCTTTTACTTGCACTCACAGTTGTCTTCTTAGCCGTCGAAGCGTTCCGTTCTGTTCACCAGAATTGAAATGCGACCCTGTTGTGCTCGGCGAACGTGTGGCGGCTCAGCTGTGCCGACCATCGCTCTTCGATCGAGTTGCCTCTGCGACGCATCTTTGTGCGGCATGATTCGACGCCACTAATGCATGTGAAGCTCGTGGTGCGAGTACGAATTAACGAAATACTATGTACTGGGAGTCGTCTCGAACGGCGTACTCACCCACGACTAAGCTCATCGCGTAGCCAACGGGAGCTTGGCACCAGATGATGCCGTTGCTGTAAACAGCTTCGGCGGTTCCGTTTATGTACCCTCCTCCAACCCAGGTGGCTGCAAGAAAAAAAGAAATATGACATTCAATGACATTCAGTGAAATCGCTGGTGTAGAGCACTTTCTCTTTCTTATGTTCTTTTTTTAATTTTGAGCACGTGTTGAGTAACCTGATGCAGGTAATGAAAAATGAAAATGTGTTTTGTGATGTTTGATTTAATTCTCCATTGTATCATGATCCGCGCCGAGTGTCCGATCACCGCGATAATTGTGTTTCTGGCGCTTACGTGTCACAACCAAGATTTATACCTAGAATAGCAGGCAGTCAGACTATGCGTTTCGTTCTATGCGTATGAAAAATTGCCGCGGATGGCCACAATTTCTTTATCTCTGACGAAAAAAAAAACTCGCTGACTTTGAAACTTAGAAAAAAAAATATTACTCTGGGACTTCACGTGCTGAAAGCACGATATGATTGTGAGGAGCGCCTTAGCTGGAGACTCCGGAGTAATTTTAACCACCTGGGGTTCTCTAACGTGAACATAAATGTAAGTATGTTGGTGTTTTTACATCCTTCGAAACTATGCGTTTCTGGAAAATAGCGCACACAACAGCTTTACTATTGATCCTAGTGTTCTAATAAACTCAATGTTTAACCTCCGTTTCCCTTTAGATACGTTACCTTGTGTTTGGAGTATCTGCGTCTAGTACCTTTGACGAGGTTACCTAAAAAGGAGCCCGTCTCCTGAATCAAGTGCTCAATTTGCGCTAACACTTTAGACGCAGACCAATCGCATGCTAAAAAAAAAAATTCACAAGTTTCACCTATACTTGAAAGAAAAAAAAAAAAGAAATGAACAAAGAAAGTTTTTTTTCCTCTCTATCTTTACACAAACGGCGGCAAGCGCAAAAATCATTGATGTCTGACAGAGGCTTGTGTTCTTTTAAAAATGTTGGCAATAGCGAACAGCTTAAATGCAGTACAAAATCGAGTGCAACGTTGTCGTCTTACGCTATTATAGCGAATAAAACGGCATTGTCAACTAACCTACTACAGTAGTAAACACTAGAATTGAAATTAATCGCTGTTTTATGACAAGTGAGATGCAGTTCCTGTATTGCATATGCTCAATATAATGATGTCAATACACATTATACACAGAATATTGATGGAATAACCAGCTTTGGTGTTCGCTCCGGTACGCTCCGGTACACTCGTTGTTAGCACCGGTATATCGGAATAGTGCAAGGCCGAGAAACACGGAGTGAGTCTGCAAAACGTCGCCATGCGCAACTCTCACGTGATCACCTTCTGTATGAATACGTCACTATAAGGTAAAGCCTCTGACAATAATAATAACTGCTGGGGTTTTAAGTTTCAAAACCACGATATGATTCGATCCCGTGACCTGCGGTGCCTCCGACAAACGATACCGAAACCGGTTGTAGAGAACGTGTCATATTAAAAATTGCCGGAGCTATATGAGGCTCGGCAGTATTTATTTTTTTTGTACGGTTTTAAAGTTAAACGAATTGAACGAAGTCAGAGTCTTCGTTAAATTATAATAAGTCACAATTTAACGCTGAAAATTAAGAGCAGAACAAAGTATGTCAGCGCACCTTTAACGAGAAAAAATTCGACGAATTCGCAGTCATCATTGCCAAAAATAGCCAAATAAAATAATGCAGCTGCTGGATACTAGAAATGTTAGTTTGAAATTTTCGCTTATATACATTGCAACTGACGCGCAACTGCAGTTCGTGGGAATGTAACGTGCATGCGATTAATTACGTGGCCAGAGCGACCTTGCTGGTACATATTTATGAATGTCGGCGTGGCTTGTAGACCTTGGCCCCTACTCGGAGAAACGACCACCGAGACAGGTTCTAGTCCGCGCGACGACGCACGAAAGCAGCGACCCGCCTGTCACGGCCTTCCTGCTTCCTCCAATCCAACTCATGCAGAAAATTTCGTTGCGACACTGCAATTCAAGCGCGATATATCCATGCGCGTGTGGTAAAGCCACATGCCACGGGACCCTGCAGCATCCGAATTAACGAAAATCGATAAGTACACCTTCTGCTGCACTGAAAGAAAAATTAAGGCAGCTTCGCGCTATACTGTGGTGCCAATCCTGAAGGAAGTGCGGAGCTCGGCGGCCTTCTTTGTTTCTTTTTATTTTTCTCTTTCTTTTTCTCTCTTAGTTTTTCTCTGTTTTTTTTTCCTCCCTTCGTTTCTATTTATTTCTTTCTCGCTATATATCTATTTCTTTCTCTTTCTTGCTTTTTGTACTTTTCTTCCTATTTGTTCCCTTTCTCCCTCCCTCTCTCTCTATACATATATATTTCGCTTGCTTCCTCCTTCTGTTTATGTTTTTTCACTCTCTCTTTCTTTACTATCTCTCTTTCACATTTCTTTCTCTTTCTACAATGGTTCCTCTTTATTTCTCTCTTGCTCATTCTGTCTGTACTATGCGTTACTCTCTCCCGTCCTCCTCACTCTCACATCCCTTTCTCACTCTTCTTTGTTTGTCACCCTCACTTTCTCTCTCTCTCTCTTTCTTTCTCTTTCTATCTATCTTTCTCTTTCTTCCTTTTCTTTCTCTCTCTAGCTTGCTTCTTCTCTATTTCTATCTTTTTCTCTCTCTTTCTTTGATTCTTTCTCTTTCTCTCTTTATTTTTCTGACTTCCTTTCTCTCTATTTCTTTCTTTCTCATTCTTTCTACGCTATGCTTTACTCTCTTCCCTCCTCTTTCCGCTCCTCTTTATCCTCACATCTCTCCTCCTCACCCTCACTTCCCTTTCGCACCCCCTTGCTATACTATACTATACTATACTATACTATACTATACTATACTATACTATACTATACTATACTATACTATACGAGTCTACGCTATGCTCTCCTAGTGTGCCTGGATAGCCGAGTGGTTACGATGCTCGCCTTCGGATTGTGCGAACGCGGGGTTCGAATCCTGCCTTGCCAAGAACTTTTCTGCTTCTTTTTGTTTCTCTCTCTCTCTGTACTGATTCTCTCGCCAATCAGGTTATTGTATGCCGCGCCGGAGAAATCGCCGCACGTCTTCTCGGAGCGAAGCAGAATACGAAGACGACGACGACGATGAAGAAGAGGACGAAGAGAGCGCGTGCCGGTTCATGACGATGCTTATTTCTGTTTCTGACAGACAAATTACGACGAGCTTAAACAGCGCCTCTATTAAAAAATAAAAAAAAAATCAAAGAAGTGCAAATCTCGTATCGGTGCAATATCAAAAGGAACTATTACTGGTGGTACCGCGTAACCCTTTTCCATCAATGTATACAGCCGAACGTCGAGATTAGGTGGACAAAAAACGGTAACTAGTTAACAGAGTACTGTATTAAATGAGCTACATGGACATCTGAGCAGGTGGCTGTCCTCTGTCTCATGCCAGCGACTGTGAGTGCAGCCAGAACGACTTTTTCTCTTAATGGCAGCGAGGCATGAGAATACGGCCCTTAACCGTCTGCCCCTTCTATTTCATCAAAAAATTTCGCAACACTTCTTGCCGATAGACAAGTCACAGGCGCCACTGAAAAGCTTTATTAGGCAGGCGGTGGGGCACAGTATGTGTAGTTTTCTTAAAGTGCGCATACGGGCCAGACGAGCATCATATGTAATGCAAAGGGAGTGTATCAATGTCGGCAATGTTATTCGAAAGACACAAAAAAGTCTATGCTACACTTTATAAAAAAGAACAGGGCCACTGTTTACTATATGTTCTTACACTAGAATTGTTTATATGAGAAGATTTGTGAAGCCGTCCGGAGATTTATGACACACCCTTGCATTACTTCCTTGTTTTATGTGACACGCTTCCAAAAATACTACGTGTCATTTTCTCTTTGCTTTTACTGAGGCTCTTGACATCACGAATGTTGGGCTGACAGGATCGGGATTTGCATGCGTAGAGAGATATGCAGTCATGTATTCTTCTTCAAGTTGCTGGCGTGCTCCCTCATTCAATGAATCAATAACACAGCACTCAGTCTGTCCTACATAGGACTCCTCACAAGACAGGGGGATTTCGTACACCACTCCTATGGCGCACTGCACGTAAGGCTCGGTGTGTTTGACATGGCAGCCAGTCTTGGAGCTGCCCATGATGCCGCGACGCAGCGCTTGTGACGTTTAGATGTTTTACTTCCGTGTGTTTGTGCCAGGGGCGTAGCCAGAAATTTTTTTCGGGGTGGGTTCACCCATACTTCATGTATGTTCGTGCGTGCGTTTGTACGTGTGCACGTATATATACGCAAGCAAAATTGAAAAATTTCGGAGGGGGTTTGAACCCCCCCCACCCCCACCCCCCCTTGGCTACGCCCCTGGTTTGTGCTACGATATGTTTTTGAGAGAGCACGAGCTATAGGCCAAGCAACATGTCATTCCTAATAACAATAACTGTTGGCGTTTTACGTCCTAAAAGCACGATATGATTATGAGAGACGCCGTTATGGAGGGCTCCGGAAATTTTGACCCCCTGCGGTTACAACGGGCACCTAAATCTAAGGGCACGGGTCTAGCATGTTGCCTCTGTGAGAACGCGGTCGCCGCGGCCGGGATTTGATCCCGGTACCTTCGGGTCAGCAATCGAGCATCATAACCACTAGACTACCGCGGTGGGTAACATGCAATGCCTACCGATCCTTAATGAATGTTGTGATCTTAAGTTAGCTGCATTAGAGCCATGCACGGGCCGCGTTTCCGAGCCCGAGCCCAGCCCGGGCCCGCTGACTGCGTCGAAGGCCCGTCCGAGCCCGACGCCAAAGGGCGGCGAGCTCGTCTGGCCCGGCCCGAAGTACAAAAACAAAAAGCCCGGGCCCGGCCCGGTCCGGCCCGACATTCTGAAGGTTTGCTGCGTGACAAATTATTGTTTACCGATAATGTGGCATTTTATTCAACATATCAAAGTGAAACATAAGCAAATGACACACGACAGTCACTATACACGCAGATTACAAGTGTCGTGTAAAACTAACGAGCTGTGCAATGATTCGGGCTTCAGTGAACTGCGGCGTTCCTGCCTCACATACCTCGCGGAAATGAAGTTCTTTCGCTGCTCGGAATTGCAATATTTTTTTCGCAAGCATAGCAAGCTTGGAATTCCGCACAACGTCTTTAGTTTGGGCTTGATTCGGGCTTTGCACCCGGCCCGGCCCGCCCGATAAAAAAAAATGTAGCCCGAGCCGAGCCCGGGCCCGAGATGAGAAGACGTCGGCCTACCCGAGTCCGGCCCGCGGGCCGGGTCGGGCTCGAGCTTTCGGGCTACCCGGAGCCCGTGCACACCTCTAAGCTACATTGCCTCTCGTCGCAAGCTGCTGGCATTACGTCCAGTTTACTGGCGGCGGTGTTCGGCGCGCTCACTCGCCTGTCATGGTGAAGATCCCGACGAAGACGCCTATGTTTCTCCCGGCTAGCATGACCTCGTCAGCGTCGCCGGGATCGTTGCCGGTCTTCTTGCTCTTGCGGCCGGCCCAGATGCCCACCGCTAGGATGATGATGTAGAAGATCACCACGGACACCACGCCCGCAATGTTGATGGCCATGGCGCCTCGCTTGGTCGGCGGACCTCCGCACGTCGATCGTCGCTTTCTCAGGAGTCGGCGGAGCTCGTGCTGCAAAAAAGTGATAAGAAAGATCGAAGGACTAAGTGCACGTCTTCTTACGCTGCGTTTTTCATTCAGGGCCCGCAAGCGACGGTGGATAAGTACTCCACCTAAACGACGCGCCGAAAAGTGAAAGCTGCAAAACTTATACCGCGCTTACAAGACATTTCCTATGCATTTGGTTTACTAAATACTTATTTTTTCCTATTTATACAATCTTATACCATCTGCAGCTGGTATCCTGTCATGTACTTATAATAGCCTGCCTTGTTACTTTACTTTAATTCTATAATTTATTATTTAACCTATAGTATTTAAAAAGATATTATTTCGCTTTTTACTATAATGACTGCCTATTCATTGTGTATTACATTTTGCGGTTCTTTTTATTTTATATTTTATCTTAGTATGTTTATATTGAATAGCTTAATTGGATCGAAGACGAAAGAATAAAAAAAGTGTAGTTGTATCAACGAACATCTATTATACCTGCTTCATGACCCGCAATTCTTTCTGCATTATTTATGGAACCGTTCAGTACAGGTTACACACCAGCGTAGAGCTACGGGCCCTGCTTCTGTGTATTTACATGCCCCATACTGTTATCAAGAAAGGTCTCAACTTAGGCTAAAAAGAAAGGCAACTTGCAAAACATTCCCGTGCAGCTAGGTGTGTTCCCAAATGGGGTCTATGAGGAATGATGATAAACTACTTGAAGTAGCTAGAGGTGAAGAAACGAAAAAACCAGCTTACGGACGCGTACACAAGAAGACGACAGACACTCGCTGGAACTAGCAACAGGTTTAATGAAACCATCACACATAACGTTCCCAGGAAAGCCAAGCGCGCATGCGTCGTACATAAAACACGCGTGATTCACAAAAGGAGAGAATGACATCAGTAACTACGTTTTTCTAAATAATCAATCTCTTTCTTTGATAGTGATAGAGAAGGTACACTAAAGCATTTTTTCGAACCATGTTTCCAGGTTTGATACGCTTCAATCCCTTCACGTTCGTACTGCGTGGTTTCCTTACCAATGACTTGCGTGCCTTTCAGATCAGGAGAACAGCCGCACGACCGGCAATGAGCAGGCAGATTTGCTCCTCCTCCTGACCTGACAGACGCTTCATGTTAACTCTTTTAAGCGGACATTAATGCATCGTCCCGTTTGTCCAATATACACGAAACCACACGAAGATGGTATACGATAAATAACATTTGCGATGCACGAAGTAAAACAAGACTTATGACCGGTACAGAAGGCACTCCTGGGTTTCCGCCTATCAATACTGCCACAGAGACTTGATAGCTTACATGGCGCCGAAAACACAACGCGAACACCATGCCGTGTGGCAACATTTTTCACGTTATGTGGGACCTTGTGAATATCCATAATTTAAACTTTTTTAGCGCGCACAAAAGACAAGGACAAGCAAGAGACACACGAGCGCTAAAAAAGTTTAAATTATGGATCCATACCAACTTGCCCAGTTATCTGTCTTACTGAAATACTTGTGAATATATATATACGGCATGACTTTACTCTCTTACGGTCTTCATTAGCAGTTTTGTTAGCAGTGCTAACTCGTTCTGCTTTATTTACGTGTTTCATACCTGTTTACCTGTTTTTATAAATAAAGGTTTTTATATATAAAGGAGTATGACTCGAACGTGGGTCACTCTAAGAGCACGAAAATTCACGCTAGTGCTCAATATGGAGAACACGGCAAGGTGAACGAAAAGTACCTGAGAACGCTACATTCGGTCCCTCTTTCAAGTGAAAGTATAGAAGAACATGAAGTACACATATTTTACTAGTCGCCATTTTGCGACAACAACAACAAAAAAAAAAACAATGCACTCTGTTTGACCACCGCAGGCAGAATGCATGTGAGCATGCACGAAACCATGTAAGTGCTTTGTGGATGAAACATACTGATCGCAGTATGCAGAAAATCTAAAAAAAAGTGATGGGTCTTCATTAAGCGCTTATCACTAATGAATTCTGTGCAGCCCTTCCATACCTCGATAGTTTGCCTTCGGTAATCTCTCGCTATGATGATGACAGCTATGATGTTGCCTAAGGCAACCTCATAGCTGTCATTTTTATTTTTATCGCGAAGAAAGTGCTCGTTAGCAACAACCTTTGTTCCTTATAGGTTCGTGAAGCGCGGCACCTGCGCGCCATAATACACGCTGCCCATGAAGTGTCTGTTAAGTGGATAACCCATTGCAGCGTCAGTTCTCTGCTTCTCATAATGCTTGCAGGTTAACTGTATTGTAGGCCTTGCGGAGTATTTCGTCTCTTTCTGAAGCCCAGTGTTCACAAGGACGTGATTCGGCGATGTTGTTCCGGCGGGTTGGTTTTCGACATCGAGATTACTTCGATGGCACCGACATTAGAAGCGTACGCGATCAAAACATTTTATCTCGATAAAAATGTTTTGCTCTTTTGCTGGATACGGCATCCCAAGCCACCGTCGCCTCTAACGGATTTCCAGGTACCTGCACGCCCTTCTTTATAGTCTACGCGCAGGGCTGGGCAGTATCGAAGATGTATCTTAGATACTATCTTAGATACTCTTTGGATATCTTGTATTTGTATCGCGATACGTATCGCGATACGTCTCGCAAGACGAGTATCTGTATCTGTATTTCCGATACATTCAATGATGATTCTGCTATAGCAGCACCACCTTACGAAACAATAAACGATGGCTGAACTCCGCTTCTCAAGCTGATAACGCTGGAACTAATCGCCCTGAATAAAACTAACGACAGTGGCATTCTTTTATCTTTCCGCCACAGTCTTACAGCGAGGGCAGACGGATGAGGTCTGCACGTCTCTTTTGGTGGAGCAGAGTCACGTGGCGGCGCTCGCGCGATCTCGACAAAAACAAGAGCGCGAACGTCTGCGCGCAACCGACCTTTGCTTTCTCGATATTTCCTTTCTTTTTACTTGTGTCAGTGCCATGGCACTTCCCCGTGAACAATGTACTTTTCTGTGTACTCCAAGGGCCGTATTCTCAAATGATCGCAAAAGGCGACAATCGCAAAAGTATCGCCTTTGGTGCGCGCTGATTGGCTCTTTAGCAAAACTGAAAAGTGAGGGCACCATCTAGTATTTCCGTCGACGTGACGATGCTCTACGGCGCTCCTGACATGCCTGGAATAAACGAACGCACCTTATCACCGTCGGTTGGTGGTGAAGTGTAGCATTTTGGTGACATATGCGGTAGCTTCTAGTATTCAATCCTCGGTGGATGTGCGCAGCATTTTTTACGCTGAAGCTTTCAGCGAGTATTACCTTGTTGTGTTTTCAGTACTCGTTCTTTGCCAGCGCGTGTTTTTTCGTGATTTGAACGTTCCAGGAACATGAACCGCGCGTTGCTCGCGTGGTTTATCGCGCGCCGGCAGCATGTTGAGATGTTGAGACGATGTCGCTGCGGCGGCACACTACAGCTGAACTCTCTGAGTAAGCCGTGTTAAACTCTCAACGAAAATACATCTCACACGAGGTTGCATTCTTTAAATATTATACTGTGCATTAAATAAATGCGCAAAAAAAAAAACGTTGAACGCACCTTCAACACGTCTTATATTTCAAGTAGCCACAGACAAGCCTGGTCATTGCGTAGAAGCACGTACGCTCGAAAACGCCGCACCCGCGTCACTCTGCGCTCGTACGGTACGCTCACTCCTGTGTTGCGAGACATTCGTAACACCAACGGCCAGTGTAACAATGACGTCACGGGCAAATGTTTCTTTAGTTATTGAACGCATCAGATTCTACGTCACCAAACGCGATACTATCGCCTTTCGCGATCGTTTGAGAATGCGGGCCCAATGCGTGCGGCGTCTTTGGCGCAAATTCTTATGCCGCTATATTGTTGTTATTCAAGTATCTCTTGCGTGGTGATTCTTTACAAAGACTGAAGAATGCAAGAATGGAGCTATTTTGTGTCTCGCGGCTTTTACGCAACAGCGATTTCAAAAAATCTCATGGATGTAAATTTGACTTAAATATAATGAGATTGACTTATATGAAAAAGAGATTCTAACAACCGTCACACCACCGGTGCCGATGCTAGATGCAATAGAACAATAGCTTACGTAAGAGAATATATCTGCATCCTTGTTATTCCTGCTGAATTATTCAAACAGTTCTTTCAAATCATAATTTTATGTTAGCACAAGAGCTACTTTTGCTGTCCCCCGCTTGCATACCATGTATTATCTAGGGCTTCGCTTTAATGTTTTGCCCGTCTGTTCACTGCAGTATACGTCTTTTGTAATGTGCACTAAAATACGTCATCTACTTTATTCCTAATTTTTGACTATCTGCCTCATTCGTACTATTTACATATTTATTTTCCATGTGAGTTTACTCTTATGTCAAGGCGATGTTGAGGACAAAGGTAAAATAATCTGGCGTGCCTAGAATATACAGTAACGAAAATTCTGCTCACGACTTCACAAAATTGCGAAATTAAGATTACATTACATTAATGGGAATAATAAGGAGATATCTCAAAGATGTTGGGAAGGGGATTCTAGAAACATAATACCAAGTACTCCGTCTTTGTCATGAGCGTTTCCATGAGCCATTTTATGCTATTTTCCACAGAAGTTGACTATACTATATCATGCTCATCATGCTTTTAGGGGTGCCACCTGTGTCGTGTTTATACAGGGCGCTGCACGTAGCTAGAACCAAATACTCACAAATAAGTGGTTAACCTCAACTCAATCAAACCCACGACATGGTTTGCCGTCATGTGGCGCTCGTTGGGGTATTTTTATATTGTACTCAATTTATTAATTAACTGAGTTCAGTTTTACAACATTTTTAATGTTCAGTTTAGGGCCAAGTGCACTTCGTTACGCTGCAGAGGGCATTTCAAAGTGACTGACCCAGTTTCTTGCAAGTAGGTGCCGACGCGCTAGCTGGTCGGCAAGTAGAGCAGCGACACCCATTAATTACAAAAGCGGTAAGTAAAAACCCCTGACAGCGGAGCGTATAAAGAGCTGTCATGTTAGTAATAATTGTTGGGGTTTTGCGTGCCAAAACCACGACATGATTATGAAGGACGCCGTAGTGCAGGACTCCGGAAACTTCGACCGCCTGGGCATTTTATCGTGCAACTAAATTTAAGTACATGAGCTCCAAGAGTTTTCGGCCGCATCGGAAATGCGGTTACAGCGGCCGGGATTCGATCCTGCGACCTTCGGGTCAGCAGTCAAGCAGCTGTCATGTTAAGCTGCCAAACAAACCCCAGTGAGTTGTTTCGGAATGAAACTAATGTACTTTGAGCACGAAAGACAGGAATCCTGGGATAAAACATATTTCGTTAAAATTAAACAAAGGTGGCGGCAGTTAAGCAGTTAAGAAATTTTAGAGTATACATTTTTGTACATAAGCGTTTGTTCTTTACTTATGTCGATCTATGATAGGAAATTTGTAAATGTATCGAAGTATTCTTAAGATACAATTGGGAAGTATCGTATCGGATACAATAATTCCGGAGGTATCTTGTATCTGTATCTCAAATACTTCTTGCCGGAGTATCTTGTATCGTATCGCGATACAATTTCAAAGTATCTTTGCCCAGCCCTGTGACTACGAGCGTAGCGATGTGGGCTTGTTGGCGCATAATAGAAAGGCAGTTTCTTAGTGCTGGTGTGGACGAGGACATATAGGAAGAGCGCCCATGTGTCTGTCTTTCTATATGTCCTCGTCTGCACCAGCGCTAATGAAAGTGCCTTTCTTTATAGTGTTCTCTCATTTTTTTGTCTCTAGAGGAATCCGAATAGTCTACGTTGGGGGTATAAAATTATACTATAAAGGACAGACGAAAAACATGAAGTCTTGGGGCGAAGAAAAAAAGCAGGAGAAAAGGAAAACCTTGGTACCGAGTGGACGGTTAAAATGAGTGGAAACGCTCATGCGTATAGGAATAAACTACGAAGTTATACCTAGATCGCCACATTTCCACAAGGGGGCCTCACTGAAAAATCACCTGTTCAAGGGATTGTTCTCCATTTTATGGCGTATTGAGAATCTATCCAAGTTCATCGAGACAAGATTCACCCGAACTGTCCTAGCGGGCCCGCTTTCGACGTTGAAAGAGATGATGTTCGGTTGACATACCATCATCGCAATGTTCCATAATGAGTTCTTCGTTACTTCCGAATAGTCTTGCATAACGTCGCCGCCTTTGTTGTGGTTGCCCTTCATGGTGCGTCTGGCTCATACCCACTAACGAGGAATCAGCCAAGAAATAGCTGGGTCATTCCAATTTAAGTAAGAATAAAAATTTGACGACGCGTCCCTATCGGAAAAACTACCATGGTGGATACTGGAAAAGGTGGTGGATATAGTGGAAATAATGCTGGGTATGCTGGAAATCATGGTGTTATAGTGGACAGTGGTGGGTGGCATGGTGTACGTTAGCTGGGTAAGGTGGAAAGGATGGTGGACGATGGTGGAGAGTAGCAGCAAAATACTGGGTAGGGTAGGAGACAGCGCCCACTATGGCGCGAATGCTGGAAAGCAGCGAGGGAATGGTGGGTGAGGAAAATGATGGTGTACCATGCTGCACCATGCTGGAGAAGCTGCGCCAAACACCGTCATTATACTCGAAAGCAGTGGCAACTATGATGAGTATAATGTGAAATATCATTGCAGTGCAAATGAACAGCATTTTGGGCGAGTAGGTAATGCCTAATGGAGCATTGTAAAACTCAATGGACAGGATCGAACTTTTGTATTTGTAATACACCCCTTGTGAGCATGCCTTTTCTTTATTTCTTATTGACTGACAGGAAATAAATCTATATTTTTGTGGTGAGTGGTCGAGCCCTTTGAGCTTTCGTTTTCAATGCTACATTTCTTTTGCAGTCCACCTATTGTATTGATCGCGAAAAAATGCTCAAGAGTGTATTGCTTAATTATTAGTAAATTTTAATACGATTTTCCTGGCTGAGAACATTCATTCGAGCATAAAAAAAGCAGAATTAGTGATCACTGTATAGCAGTTAATTTTTGGACTTCCGTGGGACGTACCTACCCGAGACCACGCCTGTTGCGCTTTAACATTCGCGCTGAATTTGCTGCTCGCTCACATTTATGATAAGGCTGGAAGTAAACATCAACATCATGTGCGCTACGGATGTAAACGTTGAGAAAAAGGTCCGTGAAATGCATGCTGCAACCGAATCACCTCGCGCAAACAGATTGACAATGTACTGTATTGCAAAAACAATTTGCGGCTTGAGCCGAGAACCTCATTTCGACGGGGGCAAGGTGCAAAGTACAGCCGTATACTTAGATTTTGGCGCACGTAAAGAGCCCCAAGTGGTCGAAATTTCCGGAGCCTCTACACTACGGCGTCTCTCAAAATCATATCGTGCTTTTGTGACGTCGTGAAACCCCAGCAGTTATTATTATCTGAGCCGAGCAGCTGCTTCCCAGCTCCCTCCTCCTCGCTGCGAGTATGCGGCGACGCTGGTAGCGCCTTACAACCTCGCCTCCGAGATTAATGTCTACTGCCCGTCTCTGAGGCCGTGTTCGCCATAGGCGCTGTCTCAATGGCGGCAATGACGTCACGTCCGACAGCGTCGGAAGTGAAATTTGTTTAGGCCGTGGCCACTGGCGTCGCCGCTGTCGTCCTCCCAGATTTTTGTTTCCTGACATGGCGGCGCGCTGCATACAACGTGGTCATGGCGTGGTGATTGTGTTTGTGCTGATGCGGTTGATTTTTGTGCGTGCCCGTGCTTTGTGTTTTATGTTGCGGTCATTGACTTAGGCGGAACATCTTGAATCAGTACGATGCGCGGTACACGGCCGACTAAGTGAGCTGCAGGCGCCAGCTTCCCAAGTACGATTCCTTTGTTGGTGATCATCATCGATGAAGAGTGCCGGAATAGTGTCTCGCAACGCGCGCTGTGGCATGGAGAATCGACGTGACAGTTCGTGCACATGGGAACTCACCATATTGCCTCTAGACCGACGGATGCCTGCAAACGGGGTGGTCAGCCAACGCCGACTCGTTACATCACCTGAAGACCGGCGGACGTCGCAACGTGTACGCTGCATGTTTTCTTGAGAAAGGTAGGTGGCTTCGAGTGCTACTCTGTGCACGTTATGCATTATTATTGCTGTATGCGTATTGCCAAGGGATATTGAATACGGTGGCGCTGAATGTCTTTGCAGTTGTGTTGAAGCTGCTCCCGCCCGACGTTTGTGAACAGCCTAATCGCTACTGTTACAAAGTGCTTGGATATGTGAGACGGGCGCACTACCCGCCGTAAAACTGAAAGCATAGATTAAATTTTCGACAGAAAGGCGCTCGTCTTACACAGGTATTTAACAATCGTCACTGCATTTGTAATAACCAAACTAAAAAAATTATTGCTACTGCCACCGGGTTGTGCTGTGACTGGGAATCGGTGAGGGGGGGGGGCGATAAGTTGCATTTGGTGATGCAATAAACAACACTGATTATGCTAGCACCCTTGTGCACTCATAAGTTTTTACGTCGGAAATAACGGGAATATTTGTTCAGAATCCGCCCCTGAAGGACGATATAATGTGGTAGGTGGGCTTCTGGGGAAGGCGGAATGGGGTGGGGGTTCGGCACTGCAGCGCTAGCGTCAACTGGCCGGCTGTGTATTCCCGTTGGCGGGCCGCCGGCATCGTCCAATGTGGATTTCTTTTGCCGCTGCAACGTTTGAAAGTTTAGGCTGTGGTTTCGGTAGGTTTTTTTTCTCATGCTCAACGCGGGCTAGCAAATCGCGCGTTCATTTTGCGAGGGGTAGGTTATTTGCCGCGAGAACTGACCCACTTGTGGTTTTAATGAGATTTATTTCAAGGGCTACCATCACGTGAACGCTGCCGGCCTGTTGCGAGGGCAAGTAATTGGCCTCGCACAGAATGCCGGCACTATTTCGCTTACGGCAACTCGCGAAAAAATAATATACCAGCCGGTATTACCTCACCAGCTGTACGGATTTGTAGTGCAATTTTACTGTATTAATTAAAAAGTCTCTTAGTCGTAAGTTCAGCAGACACGTATAAACTGCGCGAAGACGAGCGAAGCGCAGAGAACACACACACTTTGCGCTTCGTGTGTGTCTGCTTATTTCTGTGTTCTAACGTGTTGTCTTCGCCCAGTTTAAAGGTGTCTGCTGTATCTATGAACCAACTAGGCCAACAACATCCCATACCTGCACCAAGGACTCACTATAGTATCTATTTATTTGTATGAAAGGAGCAGTGTAAGACGTATCAATATATTGATTACTAAACAAATCATTTATATTTTTTAATGATGCTTTTTAAATATTTTTCAGGTTGCTTGGAGAAATGCATCTCTTTGTAGCCGCTTCAATTATAGCCACCGAGGAACTACCGTGGTGTAGTGGTGAGGGTTTTCTACAAGGGTTTTCTGCAGAAGCTGCTCGTCGAGGCAAAGGAGTAAGCATAACGCCAAGAAATGTAGAAAAGGGAATAAACTTATTCACTGAGGCAGTCTGTTTTTTGCTTAGTGCAAACATGGTATTATGGTGCCGGTTTTTCCTGATAACACATTTGGAACCAAAGCTGAGAGTTACCAATTGGTTTTCTGTGGTTGACCTGCATGCCTTGTGTAACAGGCAAATATGTTTGAAATATAACTGAAATAGCATTGAAAGGGAAACAGTTCATTGACAAATATGCCCGCCATCTCCGTACCTGCCACGTACCTTGTACACAGCCTTATTTCTACCCACCAAGGCTACCGTCCACCATCTGCCCACCTAAACTACTGTCCACTATCCACCCACCTTGTCCACCATCCACCACCGTCCACTGTCCACCCACCACCGTCCACCATCCACCGCCGTCCACTATCCACCCACCATGCACCACCGTCCACCATCCACCCACTACATTAATCCACTATAATGGTGGATGGTGGTTTCCACCATGTCCACCATTTGACTTTTTCCAATAGGGGCGGCTATAAATTAAACACCATTGAGCTGAGAAACTATATTTTAGAATGCCACCAATATTAACTGGAACCGTGAGTCAATGCGTTTTTGTTTTGTTTTAATTCTCGATGTTGATTCCTTCTAGTGTGGAGCATTCCTACCAGAGGGATTGGTCAGAAGTTGGAAGATGGTGGTGGTGGCGAAAACATTTATTGACAGAATTTCTGCGGAGAAGCTCCGGGTATACGGAGGTTCTTGACTTGCGGTGGGGGGGCCCTCAGTCAAGGCTCGTACGCATCCAGGTTCTCGCTGGCCAGCAGCTGTTCCCATCGCTCCGCTGTGGGATTTTGTATCGGGGGTAAGGCTGTAATGGCCTGGCATGCCCACGTAACGTGGTACAGGGTAGCTTTTGCTGGGCACCATGGGCAGTGAGAAGAGTATGCAGTAGGATGCATTTTACTGAGGGTTTGCAAATTTGGAAACGTGCCAGTTTGAATTTGCCTCCAGCTGACGGATTTTTTCTTTATTTAATGTTCGATGTGGTAAGGAGTAAGTTTGTCTGAGTCCTCTGTAATGGCTTAGGATGGCCGAGTAGTCGCAAGGGACGGGAACGGGCTCCTCAGAAGCGGAGTTGAAAGGTGCTCGGCTCGCATACCCTCGAGCTACCCTATCCGCTGCCTGGTTTCCCTTCAGCCCCATGTACACCTATTCAGAACTTTGCGAAGCTCAACCACGCAGCTGCAGCGGCTTACGCTAACACCAACAGGCCGCGACCTGCTCCTACGCCTCGGCTATATCAGCCAGCTTCAGGACGTTGCTCGCCGCAAGTCCATTCCCGACCACCTTCGTACCACATATAAAGTCGCCCCCATCCCCCGTAACATGGATCCACGATTGCATCAAGGCCACCGAGAAGCCCTAGTGGAAGCCCTCGAACGAGAGCATGGGCACAAGAACACCACGTACTATGTTGACGCCGCCAACTACGATCTCGCGAACACCAAGGCAGTAGCCACAGTCGTGAACCACACATTCAAAGAACGTACCAGTGCTTCCGTGCGGTGCCACAACATCACTGAGGCTGAAGAAACGGCCATCGCGCTCGCTCTCGCCCTCGGTTACAGACATCAACGATCGCTCACTGTTCTGACGGACTCTCAAGCGGCTTGCCGCAACTATCTTAAAGGGCGCATCAGCCAACCCGCCCTCAATATCCTCCTGAACGCTACAGACACTGGCGAGCATTCCAGTACACGCCCCCCGGATTTGGCATCGGATCATAAGTTGGAAGATGAAACTATTAGCAAAAAATGCCAAATTATATGAGTAAACGAGAAAATATATTGCGCGAAGTGAACAGCGCACACACCAGAACAGGGACCAATGCAAGGAAGAGACCACAGCGCTTTCACTTATCCCAGTGCTGATGTGTGCGCTGTTTTTTTTTCACAGTGTTGCACTAACAAACATAAATCAGCACTCTTCTGAGAAAATAAATACAGCGATGTACCCCGTTGTATGGTTTAGTGAACCTACGAGGGACAGTGCAGCTCTAGATGCAGCTAAACTGCGCATATCTTAACGACAAGACCCGGACTTGGGTTTCGAAAACAAGTTTTTTTTCTCTCTCTCTTCTCTCTCTTAACGACAGTAAACTTGGAACAGTAAGAACTCAACATAACGACGATGGTTTTCCACGCGTTCGTTTTTGCCTCTCTGTAGACACGGTGCATACCCACGGTGGTGTACTATGATTGGGGTCGTCGTTTTTGCAGTTTCAAATAACGGTTCAAGAACACGCACAGTCGGAGTCTTCGCATGGTTTGAAAACATGTCGCGAAAATAAGTCGATGAGATATCAATTCAAATTGGGAGAAATTAAAGGATGACCAGGCTAAACTGGAGTTTCAAAATCAATGACTCAGCAAAAATAAGATTGGACCAACTATATGACGCAAATATAGAGAAAAAATGATATAAAAGTTCAAGTAGCTTTAAAATACACCATTTCCCGCTAAAGGAGACCATGAGGCGATGCGAAGCCGGAGCACTTGCACGATCGCGCTTCCGTTGGCGTTCGTTGGGCATGCTACCGACCTCGCGTCGTGGAACGCGAAGAGGAACGCTACCCGCGTCTTGTCTTCCGTCTAGCCTGGCCGTTAATTCTCACAGGGCGAGCGGGGAACGCGGTCGACAGGCGTGCGAGAGGGGGGCAGCGTAGGAGAGGAGAAAGAGGGGGAGGGGACGCGCATGCGCTGGTGCTCATCGCGGCGTTGCGCAGGAGAGAATTTCGGCATGCCTAGTCCGCGTTTCAGAGGAACAGTGGAAAGGGGGAGGGGAGAGGAGAAGTGGAGAGGGTGAATGGAGAGAGGAAATGGGAGAGGGGACAGGAGAAATGGTGAGGGGGAGTGGAGAGTGAGGTGTGTGGAGAGGGTATGCGCATGCGCAGTAAGGGTGGTCACGCCGCACACCACCACCAGTACCGGATTGAACTCCGCCATAAGATACTTCGCATCTAATAACGCGTTTAGCCTTCCGCACGAAACGGACTATATCTTGCCCCGTGCAGGGTCGAGACATTGCGACAACAGACGCAGGCGCCTCAAACAACACCTTGCTGCGCTACCGTGCCACAGTGAAGTATTTACCGTTATCTTAGATTAAAAACCTTCAGTATCCACCCGCGAAAAGGTTAAATATAGTTGCAAAAAAAAAATCTGTGGCTAGTTTTCAAAGAATGCTAAAAGCTTAAAAATATTCCTTAGTATGCTAAACCGGCTGGTAAATTACGAGAAAGCTGCACCCTCTAGTTTTCTACATATGACGCTGGCACCGTACGCTGCTTATTATGGAATAAATCGGCATAACTCGTACCTGCTGACACGCATGTTGCTTATAGCCTGGCCATATCTAAGGCCTCGAGAATTTCTCGTTTCGGCTGGTTTCGGTGAAATTTTACGACGTCCGCAACGCTGAAAGTCGGGAACGCAGGCTGTGCAAGCAATATTGCGTGTCTGTGACTAACAAAACGTCGTTGTTAGGTCGTTGCTCTTGGCTGTATCCTTATTTTGCTGGTCTCACGTCTCCTGCGCTGTTTTGAATTCTTAAATTCAAGACATAGTATACTTTACAACAGCTTCATTTAGCTATTGAGAAACCAGCAAATCACGTTTCACGTTGTAATACGCTATTAACTAGGCTCTGAAATCTCCTCTGACAGTACGTCTAGCCGACTGTGGCTTTCCCAATCAGCATGCACCGAGTTCATGAATGAGCATGACGAAACCCTATCTTGCAGGGAACAAGAAATTATGCCGAGATGATTTTTCTAAAATGACCAATAAACATTATTTCAATTATTTTAACGCGATAGAAAGAAAGCAGCGTTGCACATATCTTATTAGGGAACTATCTCGAGACTTTCATTTCAATTTTTTTATATAAACATTTTTTTTACTAAATTATGAGAGGTAACTATCCAGATATGGCGTAGAGAACAGCTTACAATATATATATATATATATATATATATATATATATATATATATATATATATTATATATATATATTATATATATATATATATATATATATATATATATACTAGGGAATGCATATGGATGACGCCAAACGAGTTTAAAGGGGTCATGAACCACTTTTCCAAGTAATGATCTAATGGCCTCAGTATCGGAGTGTACTGCCTCCCGAATCGATTGCCGCAAAAATTTCTCGAATCCGTCAAGAATCAGCGGAGTTACGGGGTTTGGCGCACGCTCCCAGCGCTTTCTCTCTTTTCTCGTGCCGGCGAGCGCACTGGAAGCTAGACATTTACGGCAACGGCACTGCAGCCGTAGCAAGAAGCCGAGCGGTGAGCAACTAAAACCGCACATAAGATTTCCACTATCGTCATCATCAGCACCACACTCATCACCAGCAGCGTTATCGGCCTCTTTTAAGTCAACTGCAGGACAAAGGCCTCTCCCTGTGATCTCCAATTCGGCCTATCTTGTGCGAGCTGATTACATTTTATTCCTGCGAACTCCTTGAATTATCACCACCCCCTCCTGCTGCTGTCCTCTGCTCCATGTTCCCTCAAATGCCTTTTCAACACAATTTAGCCGTCTGCCTCGGTGGTACAATGGAGGTCCGTGTACTTAGGTTTAGGTGCACGTTAAAGAACCCCAGGTGGTCGAAATTTCCGGAGCCCTTCACTACCGCGTCTCTCAAAATCATATCGTGGTTTTGAAACGTTCAACCCCAGATATTATTATTATTCAGGTGGTACAGTGGTTATGGTGGTCGGATACTGACCCGCAGGTTCGATCCCGGCAGCGGCTGTCGTATTTCGATGGAGGCTAAATGCTAGAGGCCCGTGTACTGTGCGCACGTTAAAGATCTCCAAATGGTCGAAATTTACGGAGCCCTTCACTAAGGCGTGTCTCATAATCACATCGTGGTTTTGGCACGTAAAACCCCAGATACTTATGCATTATAATTATAATTTTGGTGCGGGTTAGTTTGTTCATGATCTTGAAGCAAGGTTTCTTCCAGCGCCAAACAAACGGGACAAAAGAAGAAGAAACACCCAACAGTCGACAGGACCGATGATAACAAATCAACAAATCTGTGGAAAAAGCTTACAAAGTACGGATCGAACCGACACTCTACTGCCACGTAAAGGATCTCCTGAAAAAACAAAACGAAAAAGAAACCCATCAAATTTACGCATTTAAGTACTACCGATTACCAGCCACTGTTGAATGCGTTACTGGCTTTGTCATGCATGTACGCCTCGTTTGATTATGTGTTAACTTGAAAAGGTATTTAATACTGTTCGTTACTACTACTACTACTACTACTACTACTACTACTACTACTACTACTACTACTACTACTACTACTACTAATAATAATAATAATAATAATAATAATAATAATAGTAGTAATAATAATAAACATTTGCTGGCCCTTGCTACATTTATTCATGGCGCAGCAAGATAACAGCGTATGGCGCGGTTTAAGCCAACCAAAGCTTGTCGCATGCCACATACGTACTTTTGGAATTTTATAAGGCACTTGTCACTATAGAAACGTCAGGAAAACACGAAAGGGCGTGCCCATCGGACGTCCACCATTGGTTGCGTGGCGAAGCTGGCGTGCGCTATCCGGAGATATTCATGCATACGCCACAAACACGTGGGAGTGCTTTCGTCGTTGTCGAGGGCGTAAAACATAGTCGGTGAAGGTCATCGAAGCTCGGGAGTTGCGTCCTTCGTCTCAGTTCTCTTATTTTTTTTTTCCTGGCTTTCATTGACCCTGCATGTCCGTGCGAATAGGTCCAATTATAAACGTTTATAACATTGCGGCTACGACTGGCTCTTGACCCATTGACACAGACGAGCGCGAAATGCGTTCGTAAACATCTCAGGTCCGCGATAGCTGAAAGACGATGGAACGAAGGTATCACGAAAGAGGTGTAACATTTAAGCTGTATTCGAGAGGGCAGCAAATGGCAGCGCGAAACGAAGTGGTAACGGTTTTTTCATGAACTTATTCTTGTGAGGGTTGTTTCAAGTTCATTGCGTTGTAAACTTCATAAGCAACTTAAAGGGACACTAAAGAGAAAAACGATTTTTCTCGTATGAGTAAATTACTCCTTCATGATATCAAAAACACCATGCTTGCTGCTAGAAGACGCTTGCTTGGTTGGAGCGAGAAAATATGCAAAAAGAAAATGCGGGTGGCGACGCCACCTTGAAATTCCCGCACCAGTAACCGATGTCATAGATTTTGACGGCGTCTACTAGGGCATACGCCCTTCCTGATTGGTAAAAATGGAGTACGTTGTCCTCTGAGGATGCCATAAACATAAAATATCAAGTTTCAGAAAATTTTTTTGAGCCAATATCTCGAAAATACGAAAAATATACTTTGAAATCTGTGACGTCACGCGCGGGAAGTTCGGTGCGAAGTTCAAGAAGGAAACTTTGGCTTTGATTTTATCCTTTATTAATCGACATATAACGGTGAAATTAACGTCATTAGAGTTTTGAGAGTCCTATTTATTAATCTAAACCGATTCATCGCTTCGCTTCAGTGTCCCTTTAAGGAGGACTAAAAACCTCCAAGCAGATATCTTGAGGGTTTTTTTTTTTTTTTTTTCACGTTTGGATGACCATTACGAGTCCTCTCGTCCTACAGTTTAGGCAAACCAAGGTGAACGTTTTCCCAACAGCGCCAAATAAGCATTCGCTCCAGCAAAATATTTTTTTTTCCTCGAAGCCACAAGGTATAACTGAAGTTTTTGTGAAGACCACTGAAGCGAAAATCTCAAGTTCCCCTTTATATTTATATTGAAGAAGCTGCGTCAAGTTTACAATAGGGACCTACTGTGAACTTCACACCGTCTGCACGACAGAGAAACCTGTAGATAATGCTAAAGTGGAGCAACCGTAGTGCGCGCCTAAGCGCTAACTCAAGAAAAGGCACGGACGCTGACCCCAGGTGGATTGAACAGCTTCTGCGGGACAATCATTTCCTTCCGCTGCCCATCACGCCACATCGCATGCGGAGAGGTTGAAGAGAGTCCGTAACACCAAGACAGACAAGCACGCAAGCTAACCTTCAATCGAAGCGACGAGAGGTCGTAATTGGCGCGCAGATGTTCAGCTCATTGACTGTCAAGCGGCCACAGACACCGCGTCAGCCTTACACACACATCCGAAGAAGACATCCGAAGAAGTTATCAAAACGGATCGACAGAGATGCTGTCACAGGATCGATCAGACAGCAAGTCTATACGGGACCGTTGAGGGATGTAGCATATATCCTAGCTCTCTTCGCAGAAACAAAAATAAATAAAAAAAACACGCACGAAACGCTTAGAGAGTGTAAACGCGATTCGGTATGTATACTTTCCGACTGTTCGAAACAGCGTATTGTGTTGTCGCCTTCTATGCGTTTCGTTTTCGCGTTGATATAGCTGAAATTGAAACCCGCTTCAGCTCGCCCGACAGTACGTATGTACAGGGTTGGCCAAAAGTTTCCAAGCCACTATCCCATGTAATCCTATGGCAGCGTAGCCTGGGAACTCTTGACCACCCCTGTACATGCGTAAGCTTTCTTCCAGTGAACTCAGAAAGTCGCCAGATTTTCCACTAGTTCAGCTATCCCGGTTGAATTCCTGAGGCTCGTCTGAAAAATCGAATACCAGTTTGGACAGCATATCGTGATTTGTTTAAATTGCGTCCTGTGCAGGATAACGAGGATGCAAGTTAAAATGAGGTGCTGATGACTAAGCGACCCATCAGCATATCAAAGGTGGTACACATTGTTATTACCAGTTGGGAAAGAAAGAAAGGAATGAAGAAGGAAAGATAATTTCATCGTCGCTTACATAGCTTATTGCAGCACAAAACGACGTTGTTATGCACAATTGGCGGCCATAGTGTCACGGGGATGAGAGTGTTTCCAAAGAAGTAAATAAATGTGTTTACAAATATACACTTGTTGAAGCAGCTGCAACGAAAGTCAACAACAACATGAGCGCTGTTGCAATCGTCGTCTTGACCTTATTGCCGCGTTTATTATTATGGAGAATGTTGGCCGCGATCGGCCAAACACAGCCCATCATGAAGGACCGAAACGGCAAGCTACTGGTCACCACCCTTCCAACCACCGGCAAGCTAACTTCAACGACTTCGGTGTGCCGTGAATAAAGTTGCTTGTCTCTCTTCATCGCTTTGCTGGTTTTGGGAAGTAAAACCCCAAGAATTATTATCTTATTCATCGCCTTGCTGGAGCTTTCTTGTTCGTGGTTGTTCGTAACGATATGTTAAGATGAGGTCATTGGCTATGGTACCACAAAACTGCTTCGCAAGTTCTGCGCAGGTACTACAGATGAAGGCAATGGCACTTTTCGACTGCGGTTAGTCTGTTTTTAAGATTGTACTTCGCCTAGCCTAACACAGGACATAACTTGAGAAAGAAATAAGATAAAGGTATGTAGGCATGTTTGCACAAGGCATCGCGTCATGACGATTTCGATGCGGGCAACTGTGTCGAATTCGCAAAACTAGTAAATTGCGTGCTTGTTTTTCTGCAATATGA
Organism: Rhipicephalus sanguineus; assembly: GCF_013339695.2. NCBI lineage: Eukaryota > Metazoa > Arthropoda > Arachnida > Ixodida > Ixodidae > Rhipicephalus > Rhipicephalus sanguineus. Next base: position 128,191,355 of record NC_051176.1, read on the forward strand.
ACATGACTCTCTAAAATTATACCAGTGTTCTGCTGCTTACCCGCCATGGTGACTTAACGGCTTTCTGGCTCAGCGCTGCTAAGCTCGAGGGCGTGGTTCGATTCCAAGCCACAGAGGCCGCATTCCATTGAGTCCGAAATGCAAAAACACTCGTGTACTTAAATGCAGGTGCTCGTTAAAGAGCCCCAGGTGGTCATAATTAATCCGGTGTCTCCAATATGGCGTACCTCATAATGACATCTTGATTCTGACTCCTATAAAGACACATTTTTTTTTCTGCCGCTTCAGATGCAACTATTACTTGCTGGCCAATAACGATGGGCCCGTCTGTCATGAAACCGTATAGGTCTGTCTTTTCCACCAGAAGCCGAATTTACAGTAATTTTCATTCGTGAGTACTGTTCGCCCTTGGCCAGACGCCTTTACTAATAATATGACAAACATCACAATTGTCTGGCATCTTTGATTACCAACAGATACACATGTAGAGTAGGAACTTTATGTGTGTGTGTGTGTGTGTGTGTGTGTGTGTGGAGGGGAGAGGGATCGAACAGTTTCAGCGGATACCTATTGGCAGAGACTAACATGTGCCACGCGGTATAGTTGTGGGTTCTCCTCGCACCGGCGACAAGTTGTCCCTTCTTTCACTTCACTTCTCTTTGCACGGGTAATTATGGATTTGAGTTAAAGAACTGAATTTTAAGGCGCTGTTTAAGCAGGAGGTAAGTACGTAGAGCGTTCGCATAAAAACTGTCATCATCACGAACAGCCTCTACCGTATATGGCATGTCGCGTCGCCTAGCAATGCGTTCGAGGAAGGAACGTAGGAGGAGATGAGAAGAGAAGTGGAGAGGAGGAGAAGAAAGATTACAAATAAAATTTCTTGGCGAGGCGGGATTCGAACCCGCGTACCCACGGTCCCAATCCTAGCGTCGTAACCACTCGGCTATCCAGGCACGCTAGCAGAACAAGCATTTATGGGAACCATACGGCTGCGTTGCTATAGGCCATAGAACGAGAAAAACACAGAGACAGAGAAAGCGAGAAAGAAACAAAGAGGAACACAGAGAGAGAAAGAAACACAGAGGAAGAGAGTACGAAAGAAAGGGAAACAAATAGAGAGAGAGACAAAGAAAGACATAGAAAGAAACAGAAAGGTAGAAAGCACACCATAGCCTTGCATAGTAAATACAGCAAGGGGTGGGAAAGGGAAGTCAATGTAAGGAAGAGTGATGTGAGGGTGAGGAGGAGGAGGAGGGAGAGAGTAAAGCGTAGCATAGCCTTGCACAGTATAATATAGCAAGGGGTGCGAAAGGGAAGCGGGGGTGAGGAGGAGGGAAAGAAGGAGGGGACCACTACCAGCTCAGCTATTTCCTCAGTCTTCGCCCCACTAGTGCGTATAGTTGCCCCAATTTTTTATGGATTGCCGAACGAACGAATCTCTACGTCAGGAAGAAGATTCATCCCGAACGTTCTTTCGAAGAAAACGTTGTGAAACGAAAGCTTTGTTGCTTTGTGCATGTCATGCGCACTGCCGGTTCAGTGGAGCGTAGATTAACGCTTATATCAAATGTGAAAGCCAAGAGAAAATGAGCTCTCCCGTGCTCGAGATTGTCAGATGGCTTTCTTACAATTTAAAGAACTTGTGTGAAATAAATAGTCGCCGACGTTCATATACACGTAATCCCTAAGCCTTATTTGGCTTCATTCTCTGTTGCCTTCATGTGGTTTCTATTCATCTAATATTTTATTTGTTTTCATGATTCTGCTGATGTCGCGCGAGATCGTGTAGAACTTGGAATTAAGATACAAGGTGATTATACCGGAGAAACGACCAGAAACAACTATTGAATTTAATGATATTACTCTTCAATTCTTATATTGAAATGGACGCTTCAGTTTCCTTTCTTTTTTTCGGTTGATGACCATCATTCTCGCGAGAATTCGACACAGTGTGAGTTCTACACGTGAATGGCGTCACAACCCTGAAATGCGGTTGCCCGGGCTTTACTGAGAATCTTCTTTGACATTAAATTGTTCCGCTATCCTGTGACACTTTCATTATTGTGGATGATGAGCAAAATTAAAAGAAATATTAATACATTTCCTTGGAACTTTCACGTACAAAACTGATTTCTTTACAGAGAAAAATGGATTGCACTCTGATCTGCTATTTGCACAAGTCTGGAGTTATACGTATCATGTTTCCGTTTCATTTAATTGCGACAGTAATACCACTCGATTGTAATAAAGATCTAAATGAGGAGAATAAATCCAGAGTGGCGAAAACATTGAAGGACGCTGACCAAGGTAAAAAGTATTTATTGACGTTTCGGCTCCCACAAGGCTCGCGCGTGGGAGCCGAAGCGTCAGTCAATATTTTTCACTTTCGTCAGCGTCCTTCAATGCTTTCACAAATGTTTCATTCCGGCCAGACAAGATTCCGTTAAACCCTCGACTTCATAAATCTAGATAGTCAGTTCTACTGTTCGAAGCAGTGATGGTGCATTTCGTCTCTCGACAGGAAGAGTCGGCTCGCAAATGCGGCGTTGCGGAGCGTGCATGCAGCCCTTACGCAAACAATTTGATGACTGCAGAGCAACTACGGGGTTTGTGTGACACCGACTTGCAGTTTGTGTTTTTGGGCCTCCCGCTCTTATCTTTATTTAACGGTTTCTGAGCACAGTTTCTGAGCTCTAATGATTGCTTTTAACGGATTTGGCGAACTGAACAACTCTCAGCGACAGCTAGGGCTTTCGAATGGCTCGAACAAAAAAAGAAAAGAAGGGGGGGGGGGTATTTTTTCCACGTTTCTGAAACAACCCCGTTCTTTCTTCACGGGGAGTGATGACGGAGATGCCGAGGTGCAACATTTAAACGTATTTCTTCAACCTCGCCACCTACGTCGTGACTGCCCTTGAAGAAGGAAACGAGTTGGTTCCGAAACGTCAGAAAAAAACCTTTTTTTTTTTGTATAGAGCTATTCGAGAGGTCCTAATTTATCAACCCAACCACATAGGCAATTTTACCGAAATGTCTAGCTTCAACTCACCGACAGCTGCATATCCTTCAATCGTGGCACTGAATGCAGGCGCGAAGGTATGTGCGCTGAACCACGCATCAGTGCCCTGCTAAGCTCGAGCGCACGGGTTCGATTCCCGGTCACGGCGGCCGCATTTCGATGGGGGCGAAATGCAAGAACACCCACGCACCTATATTTAGGTGCACATTAAAGAACCCCAGGTGGTCGAAATAAATCCGGAGTCTCCCATCACGGAGTTCCTCATAATCGTGGTTTTCGCGCGTAATACCACAGAAATTGTTATTACACCCGTGCCTGTTACGACAGACACATATGGCGCTGTGTTTATGTCTTCGTGTTTTTTCTTCCTATTCCCATGAACGGTATTCTTCTAGATCTTCACGAACTACGAATAAGCCCATGTCGCGACGCTTGCCACAGAATCGGGCAACAGTCACTTTGGCATGCCCGAAGGCACGCCTCCAACTTTTGCTTCTGTCGAAAATTGCAGGTTTGTCGGCCAGTGGCAGAAAACGGGTTGGTTTTGAAAGCTTGCTCCCGCTTAAAATTCATTTACTGGCTGGCTATAGACTCCCAGTGGGACTCCAACAGAATAATCTTTGGCCGCAGCTGCAAGGCAGAAACCACGAGAAACATTACCGGTACCAGCATGAGCCACTATCGCACATCTTAATTTTGGGCCGAGCAACTATATATAGCATGGCACGAAAAATGCTAATTTCTTGTGGCTTCTGCCTATGTTATGCGGTGTCGATTATATTAAAAGTTCACACTCCAAAGATTGAGACGAAAGCGCTGCAAAACCCAACGGCTTCCACTATGTTTGGAGGTTCGATATTAAGGCGAAAGCCTTAGATGGCTCATCAAACACGAAAATTGACCGCCGTACCACATCGGCGGCGTCCCGCGGCGTCGGCACCAATACAAGGGATGCAAAAAAGCATCACGCGATGACGGTATCATATGACGTAATCATGACGTCACAGCTCGCCGATATTCCTGGCCTCTTCACGACGTCACTATGACGTCACATGATGTCAAACGACTTCGTCGCTTGGTCAAAGGTGTGCCGATCACGGAGGCAGTGCAAAAACCAGGTCAGGTGCAGAAAGCTTGAAACGCCTCCGATCCTGGAGGCAGTTCAAAACCACGTTAGGTGGGGAAACGTTTCGGTGGGTGGCGGGGCGGGATCAGCACATTGACTGAGAAGAAAAAGAAGATGGCTTTCGCCTCTGAGTAGTATTAGATGAATGTATAAGGGACCCTGTGATTTTAAGTGGTAGCCTTGAAGAATCATGGGAAATTGCACGAGGACATCGCATGAAGAGCGTCTTTACCTTCAATCTACGAGCAATTGCGGTGTGTGTATATATACTTGTGGTATAATTGTGCATATTTTTGCTGATTTCAAGTTTTATGCGGCTGGATACTCGCGGTTGTAGTTCTACATATTCCCTACAATAACGTTTCGAAGTGAATGCATGCCTATACGACGAATCACTGTTCCACGAAATAGAGCCACCCAGGAGGTTTTGTCGTTGAAACGCTCAACGTATTCAAACAAACTTTGTTTCTAACTTTCCTGAGCTTCGTAGAGCAGGATGTGCTTAGAAAGAAGCCCCACATCTCCATACAACCGGTCTTGTTACTCACAGCACGGCTTTGAAACCTTTGGCGGAGACGCTACACGCATTGAACAGACTTTATTTTAAAACTCCGCAGGATAAGGCCATTCCACGAGCGATGCTGTACACGTGGACAGCGAAGATGGTACTGATGGCTGGCGCTATTAGTTAAGAGGGCATAGGGAGCACTCGCATGATGTCAACGTATGCCATTTTGTTGTACTTCTCCCAGCTTCCTAAGGGCTTCTGGAGAAAAACAGGCCGATATAAGGCGCACCTTTCAACTGTGACAGCTGTACAACAATATGGCAGACATAACATTTTCGACCCGTTATTTGGCTTCTTTAGCGCATAACGAAGGTCCAATTGAATCATCTAAACATATGAAGATATGTCGGCGTGCGCTATGTAATTTACCATGGTGCTCGCTTATATTCGTATCCACTTTAGGTATATACACTGTAGGCATAACCAAGACGGGTATGCGTCGTGGCCGTCACGTGTCTCGCTTCTTTCCTGTAAACCCAGTGGGCGCAACACACGCGAGAATGCGAACAATGAAGAAATTTGCGTATCACTCTCTCCTTTTTGCCTTGTCATTGTTATCTTAATGATCAACAACGTCATGCCCCACCACATGGCTGCCCGACTTCACCGAATTTCGCGCAAGTGTCGTGACGTTACGATATCGCACAAATGACGCCAGGTGCGGCGTTTCGAAAGGACTTTGTATAGTAACGGATTAAAAGGCCTTATAGTAAGCGTTTCCCAACCTTGCTACATCTGTGTCACCATGATTGGGCGTGCGAGAAGGATGTAATGGAGTTTTTACAGCCTCGAAAGAGTGTGCCATTGCACCATTAAGAGATAGTGCTGTTCGTTGACAGGAATGCGCGAGGAAAAGAAAAAGAGATTGAACACGAAGAGGAACGAAGAAAACGGGTCAGTTATGAAGGGTTGCCATTAAAAGAAAGGTCATGAATGGTGCAGAGAGAAAGAAGGAAGGAAGGTGAAGAGGCCTCGTATGCCGGAGGGAACGCCTGCCCTCCTCCTCTGCGACAGCGCTCGTTCGAGTGCCTGTCGATTGGAGCTGCGAAAAATTACTGAAGCGTGCTCCGCAAGGCGATTCATTGAAACGCTGTCTGTACGCTGTGTGAGGCGCCCTTGGAGCCCGCCGTGACCGACAAAATTTTCGCGCTTGCTGTAGTGACGTCTGCTCCTGTTTTATGGTTGTTGATTAGTTTAACGTCTTTAAGGAAGACCTTTGGTCATGCCAACGGTAAAATTTGATTTCATAAGCGCACTTCAACGATAACATTAAGTTATATGGACCTTCGACGATTATGTCTTTCGTAGAATCGAAAATAAGCGCATCGTCGGAGTTTGTTCTTAAGCAACCTCCGATTGTAGAATAAAAAAGGCCAAAACTATCAGACGTCAACTATACGAATTATCAAGATATATAGCTATAGCTGGCGTCTGTAAAGCGTCTGTAGTACGACTTGTACGAACAGCATGCGCGCCTTACAGTTCTGCCATAGTACAAATGTCAATTACCAATGTCGGTCACCGAGAAACTTGTTCGAACGGCACGCTTCTATATTCATTCGGTCAGCGAAAGAGCTCTCATTTCCCTACAGCCTTGACCCGGCCGATGAGAGATATGTGGGGCAGAGCTGCCCTGCTATCTGATGTGACGCGCGCTACGGGGCTACCGGTGGAGGTCGAGAGCATGCAGCGCTGGCAGGCACCAACCGCACCGAGAGCCGCCGGTCTTCGTGCGGGTCTCGGTGCCGTCGTGGCATGGTTCAAAGCAAGGGGTTTCTTACTCGGCGTCAGACGGCGAGGCGCGCCCCCGAGGGGAGCTTGGTGAGCGGTGTCCGTCCGCTAGCGGCGGGGCTCCACCAGCGTCGTCGTCGGACACGGCGGCGTGACTGTCTCGGCTACCAGGGGCCGGCGGTCGGCTGGGAATGGCGCCGGCAGCTGTCTCCCCAGCGCAGGCTAGTACGTTTCGATGGGAAGTTTCGCAGCCTGAAACGTGGCGCAATCATCTAACACACCCAGCGGAGTGGTTCCGAGACGTCTTAGGTATTATAGGATGGCGGGCTCCCCTCGGGTCGCTGGCTTCCCTGGACAGCAGCTCGCGGTGGCAAGGTGCCGTCGTCGTGCGCCCCAGTCCCCGCGGCCTCCCTTCGCGGGCGTCGGGATTCGATCCATAGGGCCGGCCGCCGCCATTGGCCCGGACGCATCGATCGGGACGACGAGCACGGGCTCGGGGCCAATGGCGGCCGTCGGACGTCACTGCTGACGTCGTTGCCCTCGGAATGGCTTTTCTTTGTACCGCGCTTCTTGGCGGGAAAAGAAACGCGTTTTCTGGGGGACCGAGCCGGCTCTTCGCTCGTTTCGCCGTCGAGCGCACGATTTTCTTCCCCGCAAAGAGAAGGAAAGCGGGACGGTTTTGTTTCTCTGCTTCAAAGTCGCCCCCGTTTTATGCCCGCGCTGACTCCGGCCGCCCACGCGCTGCGGGTCGCTTCAAACGTGGAAGACGGGATTTCGAAATCGACCCTTTGTTCCCGTGAAGTTTCTTGCTATAGATGCCCCGCGACCTTCAAGCCAGACTCAACGTTTGAGCCGTCTCCGGAGACGCGCCCCTATTATACAGCCTCGGCTCACTCGTGTGCTCAGAGTAAATGAAGAAAACGATCGAAGTCAGCATCTTTGCTGAATATAGAGAAATGGAAATTGGATGTAGCACGCAATATGAAAAGCGATAAGTCATCGTCCTGTAACTCGCCAAGGGCCTTAGCTTCGCAAAATCGGAATCAGTTCCTCCGCATCACATTTTCCTGTCCGCAGATTCTTCCGACCGCCATCGAGGATAATCGATTATAAAACTACACGAAAGGTTGAACGAGAAATTTTCAAACATGCATTGAGTATCGATGGCACTGTTTCGATAGCTTAAAAAGCAATGACGCATATTTCGCAAAAAATTAATGTTTTACAACGATTAGAAAGAAAAATTAACGTGTTCAGTCAGCTTTTATCTTTCGGAAGCTGCATTCTGCGAGTGTCTACTGCGGGCGCTTTTCATGTGGGCGAAGCAACAAGCGTTCTCGCCCACATGTATGAAACGACGGCATCACACTGCACGCCCTTAGGCTTTAGCAGATTTGAAAGCAAAAAAATTAAAATAAAGAAAAGATAAAGTTTTTGTTCAATACAAATTACGCGGCGAAATTCTCGAATTGCTTCAGGCCCCGAAGCGTTTCAGGTTGTCGTAAATCACCGGACGACTTAAATGTGGTGCACTAATGAAATTATCAATTTGATTCCAAACCACTCCCGGTTTTTTGCGGCAAATCGTTGCAACCTCCACGTCATATATCTCATTCCTGTCTTGTCTGGAGATCCTCCGTCTCTCCAGCAAACTTAGGACAAACACTTCTTCCTTGACTTTCGTAATAAACCTTCGACTGAGAGCGCAAGAAACCACCATCTTGTTTTTTGCCATCATTGTACACAGACCCTTTTTTTCTTTAAGTCAAATATCTTCTTATAAGAGAAGCAGTATTGCCCCTTACTTGTGTGAATTGAATTCACCTTACACCGGCAGATTTTCTGATGTCATTATTGCGTCAAGAAAAAAAAAAAAAACGACACTGTCCATGTCCGTTGCTATGACGACGCACGTGCGAGGAGGAAGAGGAGGAAGTTGGCGATGGCTGAGCTTCAAAGTCAAACACATGCACAATGTCGCTTTACGAGGTTGTATACTGGTAGGAATATAGCTATCGCTTTAAAAATGAGGGCACTGACTACAAATTTAAGTTTACTGTAACGAAAACGAAGTGTATATACATACTAAGTGTCAGTTTGTCTCGATTAATCGTACACAAAGCCCACACATTCTTTTTACAATAAAGCTCACTTTAAAGTCATCCCCGTTTTTCTCGTCGCCATCTTGGTCCTTTTCGTAACCTCTTGTTTTTGCATGCAGCCAGGATTGCAGCGTACCGATCAGCACAATCACTGTTCTGCTCACGTACGTACTGTATTGCGTTGAAATTTTTCGAACGGCAAAATAGCAGGCTTTGTTAGCTTATGATTATTTTTCACCGTGAACGTCCCTTGCACTCAAATACTTGAATTCCGCAATCGCAACCTGTTCCCTTCTCGTAACTATCGACGTAACATAACTATGGGGAGGGATAGAACAATCAATCAATCAATCAATCAATCAATCAATCAATCAATCAATCAATCAATCAATCAATCAATCAATCAATCAATCAATCAATCAATCAATCAATCAATCAATCAATCAATCAATCAAATTTCTTATTTATGCACAAGACAATGTACAAGATAAGGATATACAGAAGGAGGTCCCGTAGTGTAAACTGAAATGGGACCTCCTATGCAATATAAACATAAATATTTGATTGGCAACGACAGTAGCAACAATAGTAAGATTACAGTAAGAAGGAACGAGAGAAGCAATGCTTGCTCTTATCATCTCTTCCTGCGTCTCCTGTCGCACCTGTTCGCTTGTAAGCCTAGTAAGTTCTTGCAATTTCACCTTCGCTTCTATGTGATCACGTCCTCTGCCGTCGGGCGAAAGAGATAAGGTACTCACGGATTGAAACGCGAAAATTTAGGGCTAAGCGATGCACGTACTTTCGTTTCCAGCGTGTGATATAGGCGTAATTTTGACTGGAACACTTACACCAGAGCCAACATCACCTTTAGTGCGCAGATTTGCAGCGACATACACGACACACACACACACACACACACACACACACACACACACACACACACACACACACGTGTGTGTGTGTGTGTGTGTGTGTGTGTGTGTGTGTGTGTGTGTGTGTCGTGTATGTCGCTGCAAATCTGCGCACTAAAGGTAATGTTGGCTCTGGTGTAAGTGTTCCAGTCAAAATTACGCCTATATCACACGCTGGAAACGAAAGTACGTGCATCGCTTAGCCCTAAATTTTCGCGCGCACACACACACACACACACACACACACACACACACACACACACACACACACACACGTGTGTGTGTGTGTGTGTGTGTGTGTGTGTGTGTGTGTGTGTGTGTGTGTGTGTGTGTGTGTGTGTGCGCGCGCGCGCCCTTTTCCCGCGTACAACCGTGAACTTCTTCTGACGGCCGTTGCTTTCACTTAACTGTCACTTTTCCATAGAAACAAAGAAACAAGCAAACGTAAGCGCAAGAGCATTAATGAAGACATCCTAATAAAATACTGTCACTATATCCTGTATTTTCTCTGCGCTGTCTAACGAAAAGATAGATTAGATATGTATATATAGAAGAAGCGCCCAATGGGGACTTGCGATGTTTCTTGAGATAACTTCTTTATATAAATAAACAAACCCATGACTTTATTTGCCCTACTGAAGAATAGATGGGTTTATGCTATCATAACAAATTCACCGTCGGTAATGCTTACTCTCGCATCACAAAAGGACCCCTTTACCCCACGTTTGCCGAAGTAACCACTGTAAGGCTGCTTGAACTCACCCAAGCCATGTTTACATTCGCAAGCGTCTTTCAATCGCTGTGCAGAGAACAAACGCGGCAATCTTTGAGCATATATAATCGCAGAAAATGTTTTTCTTATATCAACGACCAAATTTAAGCAGCTGCTGTTTTTTTTCCTAGAATACGATTATTTGTTTCCTCCTAGCACAGACCACCGTGCCTTGTGGTATTTACTCAAGGAACTAGTTCGCCCCTTGACCCACTGTTTATTTTTATTTCCTCAACGTCTGTTTTGGATACGCGGTTCCCATTTGCAGTAATATATTCTCCTACTGTCACCGACTCCAGTATTGGATATTCTCATATATTTTCACAGTGGAACAAATGGAAGCGCGAGATACTGAAGGTGTAAAAATTAGGTTTACCGCGACCTTTAAGGAACACTACAGGCTCGACTATTATGAAATGATGCAGTTATAAGACTGTATGAACGTGTGATTCATGTCCAGCAAGTGTTATAAATCTGCATTCGTCAAAAGAAGGCACTTCGCTAGACGTGTACAATGCTTCCTACAGCTTTGTCCTTTCTATCTTCTTAGCGTATGTCCTTTTCTTTTTTTTTAAATGCGAAGCATTTCTTAGCGAACTTCTGCGACTTTGAGCGTATCTATCTATCTATCTAGCCGCTTACGACTTTGTGCTCTCCTGGTCGCCTGGTTAGTCGAATGTACACCAAAATTGGTATGGCGTAACATGACTGTATGACGAACATAAATGACAAGTCATAACATGAAAATCATGACACGCATGTCATGTACAGCATGATTTACATGCCACGCTCATGGTGCGCTGGTGGCCGTTTCGCTAGCTTGATATACACCAAAATTGCTATCTTGCGACGTGACTGTGTGACAAACATAAATGACACGAGTTAACATGAAAATCACGACGCGCATGTCATGTACAGCATGACTCACGTGCCACGCTCATGGTGCACTGGCGGCCGTTTCGCTAGCTTGATCTACCCCGACATTGGTATTGCGTGACGTGATTGCGTGACGAACATAAATAGCACACGAGTTAACATGAAAATCATGACACGCATGTCATGTACAGCATGACTTTCGTGCTACGCTCATGGGGCGCTGGCGGCCGTTCCGCTAGCTTGATCTACCCTGAAATCGGTATTGCGCAACGTGACTGTGTGACGAACATAAAAACACGAGTTAACATGAAAATCATGACACGCATGTCATGTACAGCATGACTTACGTGCCACGCTCGTGGGGCACTGGCGGCTGTTTCGCTAGCTTGATATACACCAAAATTTGTATCTTGCGACGTGACTGTGTGACGAACATAAATAACACGAGTTAACATGAAAGTCATGACACACATGTCATGTACAGCATGACTTACGTACCACGCTCATGGTGCGCTGGTGGCCGTTTCGCTAGCTTGATCTACCCCGAAGCTGGTATTGCGCGACGTTACCGTGTGACGAACATAAATAATATGAGTTAAGATGAAAACCATGACACGCATTTTCCTTAGAGACATACAAGAAGATGTATGCAGCTCTATGCTGGCTGCTTCGCATTACATCGATTCCCACAATGCGTGGGATCTGCCGGGTTTTTTTTCCTTCACACACAACCTCACTTGGGCTGAAGCAAGACAAGACTACGTTGCACCAACTCGCCCAATCTGCCACACTCGTAAACAAATTACATGTCAGCGCGCTGGGAAAAACACCAGATGCACTTTTTGAAAACGGCGTGGTCCTTGGCGTTTCATACTTTATCACTGCACACTTCATCATCAGAGTTCTCGGCACTCTTTACTGAGGTACCCTACAGACTAGGGCGTTTCTTCTATTTTCTGTGGGTATTCAAAGTCGCGGTACAACCAAAGTCGCGCAGTAGTATAAGACGTTACGACGGGATCTGATAAGGGGCACTTGAACGCATAGAGCCTATGCTTCGATTATTCTGTACTCGATAAAACAGAGCAAGGACAAAGACTGGGACATACACGCACGATCGCTGGTGCCTGTGTTACAGTAGTGTTTATTCTTCTTTAAATGAACGTTCAACAATTCGACCAACTTTCTCTGGTACTTAATTGAATACTGTATTTCTTACTTGTTTGTTTCCCGCTGCCCTCTCTTTCGGTGGTCAGCACAACTAGAAAGATGGAGAGAGAGAAAAAGGTACGAAGGGGAAAGGCAGGGAGGTTAACCAAGCGCCGGCTCGGTTGGCTACCCTGCACATGGCATGCTGATGACGGGAAATAATAGGTAAGACAGCGAAGAAAAAAAGAGTAAGAAAAATAAGAAGCGAACAGACTTTACCCTGCATAAGAATGGAAGCTTGAGCGAGTTGGTATGCGTTCATCTTTGTGGAACAGCGCTCACGAGACGACGACGAAGTAAGACTTTACCCTCTGGGACTGGGCATACATGGACACTATTCAGCAAGGGGAGGCTGCTGCACTGAGTCACCGTTTTGAGGACGCAGCTGGCCACTCTTGCCCAATCGCTTACCAGCAAACACTTCTTCGCTTACACCTGCCGCGTGCAACTACGGATACCCTTAGTTCCATTTTATGGGCAACTCCTTTGGCAATAGTTACTTCGAACGCGTGTTCCTAGGCAAAACTGGGGTGATATGCAGGATGGCCCGAGTTTGACAAAAGTGGGAATCTTTCCGAGCTCTGGCGACACCCCCTTTTGAACGAGCTAATAGTACGAAAAGGTCAAATGCATCCCTCAGCGCGAGCTGAGTTCCATTGGTTACGATGGAACGCGGCGTCACGTCAAGGGCGGTCGACAAGGTTGGGTGGTGTCTTCAAACCAGAGGCATCTTCTTTCATTTCTTTGTCGTTCCACTGAGTGCAAAAGTGCACCCATGCAAGAAAAATGCCAGAAACTTTTACTAAAGATATTTTTTAGAGGTACGGGTTGTTTAAATTCTTTTTCAAGCGTTTAATGTCTGCACTAAGTATCCTTTAGAATAATCAGCACCGTGGCCTCTCAGATAAGCTCCGGCCGAGCGCCTTACAACACCGCGGCCGGAGCTAATCACCGAGGCCACGTGTGTAATCATCATGGTCGCCCTGTACATTCTAGCGCGTTGCTAGGCCGGCGCGCGCCCTCTTCGTCCTCTTATTCATCATCTGCTCGCTCCCCGACCACGTGCACCCGTCTGATTAGCTAACTGGCTGGGCGGTATACCTAGCTACTTAAGTAAGATCAAGTTAATTGAGCCAAGTCGTGCTAGGACCGAGCTAATTAAGCCACACCTTATAAGACCATGCTAGTGGTAGCCGTGTAAAGCTGAGACACAGCTAATTGACACGACGCTAATTAGGGGGCGATAATTACAACAATCTAACTAAAACCTTACCCTCTAAGTTAATTCTAATTAAAATCGTGCTAAGAATATGCTATTAGTATTGTACTTATTAATACCTTGTTAATTAAACGAGTAATTAATGTCGTGTTAATTAAGGCATTACCACATAAGACAGAACTATTCAATATCGGGCGATTAAGACCCAGCTAATTCGTACCATCAAAATTGAGACCGAACTGACGTGGTCTTCTCTCCGAAGCAGACCGAGCAGACTGAGTACACGAGCCACGTAAAAAGCTATAAAAGAAGCTAGGTGATCACAAGCTCCTCCGATGGCTCCAGTCTTGCACAAGTAGTGCAAGCTGACCAAATTATTTTATATGCAAATGAACTGCTGCTTAGCGTCCACCGCATGAAACGCTTGACAGGCACACCGGCACTATGACAGTCCCGAGTTGAACTGGGGCCTTTTCAAAATCAACGAGTTTGTACCCGAGTTCGCGCGTTAATCAGTTTGATTGACAGACGCCCGCGGCGAAGATCGGGGTCCGCCCACCGCTTTTACTCTTGCCGAGGAGCAGTGCTCACGCCGCAACGCCGGCGAGTGGCACGATTCACCTTAGAGCTTCATCGCACAGATTATGCAGACACGCAAGAAGAACTAAAGGTTATATAATCACGTGGATACGATGTCTCGCATCCAATTTCACTGCGCTCGCGACGTACCACTCACAGCCATGAAGGAAACGCCCCTGGTGGCATTTGCGGCGATAAATGTTGCTCCTATTTACTTGTTTCTGGAGACACTGTTTCTACCGATTCATTACTGCAGAAAAATCTTCCGACGTGTAATGTAAGTAGCAGGAACCTGTCCAGTTATTTATCTGTAATATTCGACAAAAGCGAAACAAGCTGCACGAGAGTGCTGCGTGTGGCCCTTGTTGCCTTCGAGAGTGGAAATTTCCATGCTGCAGGTAGAACGAAAGAACTTGCCCGAAAGAGGATTTACGCCCACGAACACGCCTGTGGGAGGCGCGATTTCAGTTGGCAAAAAGAAGTGCGACAATCACGCTGGCTACACTGCGCTGTTGATATGTTGACTGAGTGGCGGCGCTGACGCGTTCGCAAGCGGTGTTCCTTTGAAAACCGCCGCAAATGCCGCACATGCGTTTGTGACGCCATGATCGCACTTGTAGCCGTTTTTATCAACGCTGCTATCGCGCGCTGCGCACTGTCTTCATATCATGACCGCCGTAGTGCGAGCTCGGAGCAAACTTGTGTTCCCGAGAAGCTCGGGCCATCCTGCATAGCACCCCTGATGTTACAAAAAATTAAAACTGGCGCTTCTGTCAGTCTATTGCACGTTCGGTGATAAACTTACGATACGCCTCTTGGTAATGTTGCTGTAATAAAAGAAGATACGAGACTGTTTGGGGAAATTATGGATCGAATATGTGCGCACATCTTAAAACAAAATAAATGAAAACTGACTTTGACAGTTACTACGGCCACAGGATCAGCTTAGGCTCCTAGGTTATTGCATAATTTTGCTTAATGAGGTGACTTTACCATTAACAGAACAAACATATATCCTGCTGTAGAATTTCGCGTGCAAATAGCCGTCCCGGTCATGTCACTCAGAAAGGTGAGGCTATGTACCGAAGAAAGAAAACAGCGATAAAAAATTAGCGCAGTTTTCACTAAGTCGCTCAAGGCTGGGTCACAACCATAGAGTTTCTTACAATAATACCTAGAGGGGAATCTGGCGCTAGTGTCTACGCGGGCTCCTTGAGCGGCGCTTCAACCATCATGGGAATGATGGGAAGTACAGGCTTCGGATTTGCTTCGGAAGATTCGCGACGCTTGTTTGCCCAGTGTAAAACAAAGCGATATGAACTTATTTCCAATTAAAACTTGCGTCATTCTTTTGCACGTAAAACTTATTGCAAAAAGTTTCCGTGACCATGAGAAGGAACTGAAACCTGGACAAATTCAACCACCAGGGTATACATTGCTCTGCAATTGTGTTCCAGATTTGGCATCACAATATAATGAATTATTTTCTTTACAACACTTAGAACAAACGCGCTTGTCTTTCCCTCGAAAGTACGCATTATCTTTAATGGAAATGACAGTACCGTATTGAGCGAGAAACACTTAACGCGTCATCTGCTGCGATGCCAGATGCGTCTGTCCAAGGGGCCTGCCTCCAACGCATCTCTCGTTTTGTTGTGAAGTCGAGTCAGAGGAGCGTGACGGTGCGTGTACCTAGCTTCGCCGTCATTTTGCAGTCGATTTGAAAGAGTTCTGATAAGTAGCGCTTATCACAAAACGTGAACTCTATGCAATGTCCTGCACTGGCATGGGACGCTACATCTATGTGCAGCGGTGAGTGCACAACGCTTTGCTAAAACTGTCAAATACAACCTGTAAAGCTACAACGTGGCAGCAAACCAAGAAACCTAGCGGTCTTCAGCCTCCTTGAACAACAAAGGCGCTGCTTGAGTGCTTTGCAACGCACCCCACTGCCCATGCCTCGCAAAGAACGAAACTGAGACTGTAGAAAAAGATCCGTAGATAGTTCTTCGCTAGCTAACAAAATCCAATCCGAAGCCTGTACTTCCCATCATTCCCATGGTGGTTGAACGATTGCAGCGCCAGTTTCCTCTCTAGGTTATTATATGAAACTCTAAGGTCACAGCAGAGCTGGTGGGCACCTAGCTGGTCCTTGCTTGGCTAGGCTTTTACCCTCTCACCTCTCTCTTTCCCACCCCTTGATATACGATACTATACATGGCTATGCTTGCTCTCTTTCATTTTTTTTCTTTTTATGTCTTTCTATGTCTCTTTCGCTGCCTTTCTATTTCTTTCTCTCTTTCTTCTCTTTCTTTCTCTCTTTTTTTTCTTTCTCCGTGTGTGTCTTTCTTTCTCTCTGTGTGCTCGTTCTCCCCTCCTCCTCACCCTTACATATGTCCTCCTCTTCCTCACTTTCCTTTCCCACCCCCTTGCTGTGCTATACTATACAGTTCTATGCTATGCTCTGCTAGCGTGCCTGGACAGCCGAGTGGTTAGGACGCTCGCATTCGTATCGTGGGGACGTGGGTTCGAATCTCTCCAAGAAGTTCTCTCTTTCTCTATCTTTCTTTCTATCTCTCTCTCTCTGTACTCGTTCTCTCGGCCATCAGAGTTGTTGAATCCGACTCTGGGAGCGAGGAAGAAGAGGACGACGATGAAGAAGAGGACGAAGAGAGCGCGCGCCGGTTCATGATGATGATAATTTTCAATCTACGACAGAAGGCGAACCTCGACCATAACAACTCTGATGTAATAGGAGCCAGAAAGAATACTCAATACTAGGATAGGAGCGACGAGAAACTCAAAAAGACAGGCGCAACAATAATCGTTGGGGTTTCACGTCCCCGAACCCCGATATGGTTATGAGAGACGCCGTAGTGGAGGGCTCCGGAAATTTCGACCACCCGGGGTTCTTTAACGTGCACCTAAATCTAAGCACACGGGCCTCTAGCATTTCGCCTCCATCGAAATGGGGGGAGGCGAAATGCGGCCGCCGCGGCCGAGATTCGATCCCGCGACCTTCGGGTCAGCAGTCAAGCCCCATAACCACTATAGACCACCGCGGCGGGGTTAAAGGGGTCATGAAGCACCCCTTGGGCTTATTGAAAAAACACAACCTGCGGAAAGCTGACACGGCTATGAACTGCACTGCAAAAATATTACAGTCGTGCGCCCGCGTAAAGGCCACAAGCGGAGCGCGAAGTTGCCGTTTCCTCAGGCGCCCTCTTTTCAAACAGAGGCCGGTTCTCACTCTCGTCGGTGGGCGGGGCGTCTGCACGTTGACGTCGCGGAGACATAGCATGCTTATTGACCGATAGCCGGATGAGATGCGCTTCTTGCCACGGGGTGCCACCACTTGCCCGCGCCGCACTCCTCAGTCTGCTAACTTTACGCGGTAGCTGCACTCGCGCATGCGAATCACAGCGGGAGAGCGATCGCGTTTCATGATGCGCGCTGACGTAACTTCTTACCCCCGTGCCATCCCTCCCTGTCTAGCTTCCAGTGCGCTCGTCGGCAAGAGAAAAGAGAGAAAGCGCTGAGAGCGTGCTCCAGACCCCCGTAACTCCGCTGATTCTTGACGGATTCGAGAAATTTTTGCGGCAATCAATTCGGGAGGCAGTAAACTCCGATACTAAGGTATTTAGATCATTACTTGGAAAAGTGGTTCATGACCCCCTTAACACTGGCGCAAGCACCAACTTTTGCCTGATGTTTAGTATCGAACACTTCGATTTTTTTTTTTATTTTATCTTCTTTGTATGAAACGTTTAATGCATAAAATAAAGCTTATTGACGTGGCATGCCATAGTCTACGTTTTCACGGGGAAATGAGTGTTAATAAAAAAGAAAAAAAATACACAGAGAGATGATGAAGGTAACGCATTCAACAACAAGCGTCTCTTCTTGCATGTCTCATATTTGTGAAATAAATGGCAATGTAACTGAGTCAGCACAGTCGATGAAATATTTAGGGGAGGCCTGTTATGACCTGCTATGGAAGGCTGATTTTTGACGGCTTTCGAGTGAAGCAAATGAAACCATCGGTTTCGTTCCCCACAGCCTGGCGCTATAGGCTAACAAAGAAACAAATGTTCTTGTTTTGGAATTGCGGCAGCTAGGCCGGGATAATGTGTAACGATTCTATTTCTATGCTATTGCTCTTGGCGCTCCCTTACAAAAATGCAGATTGAGTTTTAATTGACCTGGAACCGAGCATGTATTGAGTCAATTGCAGGTCAATTCAACCGCATTGTCTATTGGGTGAGCTCGGTACAGATTTAATTGACTAAAGGTAAGAAAGCGCCAATTTACTCACACTCTATACGCATTAAATTGACTTTAAAAAAACTAAGTGTCAATTGACCCACACTGTATACGCGTTAAATTGACTTTCAATAAACTAAGTGTCAATTGACCCGCAATGTATATGCATTTAATTGACTTTCAAAAAACTAAGTGCCAATTGACTCACACTCTATACGCATTTAATTGACTTTAAAAAAACTAAGTGCCAATTGACTCACACTCTTTACGCATTTAATTGACCTTAAAAAATCTAAGCGCCAATTTACTCACACTCTATACGCATTAAATTGTCTTTGAAAAAACTAAGTGCCAATTGACTCGAACTCAACGTATGCATTATTGACCGGCTACTGAGCCCTCTCAATATAGCATGCAGTGCTACCTCAAGTCTTTTATGTTTTATGCTTCTCTAGTTTGCGATATGACATTTCACTTTTTTTTTTGCATCACAGAAGTGTAATGTCCTAATGTACCTGGAATTATTTTTCTTGTTTATATAGAATAATGTTCTATATAGCTACAAAAGCACCATGAAGCACGCATGTGCAGGGCATCTCCTTAGGTATAGGGCCAAGTTTCACCGGAGGGCCTCCCTCCCGGCCGCCCCCTTTCTTTTTCGTTGTTGAGTACAAAAAAAAAGCAACGGAAAAACGAAAATTAAGCGAGCTAGGTGCTTTGATCGAAGGTCTCAAGATCGATGTTGCTGGTCCCCGCGGCTGTCGACGGGGTAAAGGGGAAGTTAACAGTTCTTTGAAAGCAAGATCAAGGTTTTTCACACCATGAATTGTCAAAAAACATGCGTAGCCATATGTCCCGCTATGACGGATCGTGTCGCGGCCAAGTGCGACACTTGCATTTACTTCAATGATGCGATAAAATTTTGCCTTCCGAGATTAGCAAAAATACCGTTGATTCAATGTTTATCGGAATGTGTTTTCAATGCTTTGACAAGCAGTGTCTTTATTATTATTATTTTATTGCTATTTATTCATGAGAAGTACGATAAAAATGCGGATCGAAGACGTCGTGGTAGCCGGCTTACGCGAAAATACTGCGGATTCGACGAGCGCGTCCTTCAATGGTCGTGCATTTTTTAAGCTGCTCTCCCCCGTGGGGGGAAAAGGCGCGCCCTATTGTTCCGAAACTCGCCTGTCTGGTAAGTCGCGGGCGGTATTGTTTGCACGTGGCGGGGACCATGAGGGGTGAAGAATTCGGAGAACACATGTCGCAAGCTTTCACTGCACAGGTGCAAGGAGGCCCGTCTACTGTTGCGATCAAGAAAATAACGCGGGAAAAGATCAATCTGTATTATATAGGGTGCTAATATTGCGCCATGAATACTTGAAATTTAGTTCACAAATAGGCTTCGCAGAATTTATTGGGAGTTACACCCGTGTAAATTTCTGACGGTCACTTCAGCTCTTGTGTATCCCTCCGCGCCGCACTTCCTTCTTCAGAATTGCTCACCAGCGTCGCGAGTGTGGATCGTGTCCGTCGCTTGCGATCTCTCTTGCTCTGATTTCGTGGACAGCGAGTACCGCGATTTACACAGGCTATCAGCGAAAGTGTGAAGAAGCTACTTCGCTCATGTGCTGCAATTGTGGCCGTACATGGAAGTTTGTTTCGGCGAAACGGTTGTTCATCAGACCCAGCATCGCAACTTTCCTGCGGCAAAATGGACACCTCAGCCTACATGCAAGACACCATCGCAGCGTCCTTTCTGCAAAGCTGCAGAGACACACCGTCACCTTGATGTGCGATCAACATTTTCTGTATTTGCTGGATCTCCAAACCACGTGCCTCTGTTGATTATCTTTGAAGGTAAGTTTATTATTTCCACTGTCTTCGTACGTTCTACTCGAAAGTTATGAAAACTGAAAAAAAGTAGTGTGCGTTGGATGTTTTATCAGTATGCTACTGCGTAACTATTGTGGCTTACATTAATAAACCGTCCTCTTCTACCTATTTTATTTTTTATGACAAGATTTTCTCTCTTTTTTTTTTGTATTTCTTACAGGCAGGCTTCGCCCTGGTTATTCGGAATCAGGCGCAACGCCAACTAAATGATGGCATTCGTCTCTATTGGAGTTTTCATAAAAATAAATATAGATGTTAACAGATCTGTGTTTTCCATTTTGGCTTGAACACTTTACAGAACACCGAAGGTCAGCTGCAGCTTACACAATGAATAAATCACAACATCGGCATCACTGTACATGTGCGTGTATGGTGTCGTTCATGTGAATAGTGGGCCCGTGTACAAATTTGCGACTTCTCTCCCAGTTTTTACCTTGTTCGTACGATTGAACCATTGAAACATCAGCGCCCGCCAGGAAAAACTCTCGCTAGGGCAAAGCATTGAAGGCGGCATGCAGAATTTCTTTCATGTTCGGCACACTAAATTCGAATGTTCAGCCTTATGGCTAGCAAATGCTTAAAAAATACACTGATAGCATGTAATGTATATTATTGGGTACCACTTTTAAAACACAACATTTAAGTGGCTAGTTTTCAAGAAATGTCGCAAATAGCCTACGTTCCTAAACGCGGAGGAACTCAGCCACCATTTTTCACAATTGCGTAACGCGCTTGCATACCAGATGCTTTTTACTGAACACAACTGTTTCAATTGAAACTGCGTACACACAGTCAATAGCTGGTCAAAAGCTCCTTTTGACTCGCACAAAAGACGCTAAATTGACACGCAAAATATGATTTTCAATAGAAACACGGTGGCCAATATCCTTGTGTAACTCAATAGAAAAAGTCAATTGGCGCTCAATTGGCGCTCACAAAAGACGCTAAATTGACATGCAAAATATGATTTTCAATAGAAACACGGTGGCCAATATCCTTGTGTAACTCAATAGAAAAAGTCAATTGGCGCTCAATTTAAACACAATACATCCTATAGAGAAAAGTCAATTTAGCCTTAATTAAACCTCTATAAGCATTTTTGTAAGGGCTCCGCCAGTTGCCTCAGCCGCACTTCTTCCACGCCAACGCCCGGATCGGCCTGCCGTGAACGGTATAGTCGATACGAAAGGAATATAAATGAGCGAAAATGTGTATAGCGAAAACGTGTATAGCTGCGCCCGTAGTGTAATTGGGACTTACGCTAGTCAACTCTCTATATAACTAAAAGAGCGTATGGAAATGAGGTTAGCCCATAACACATTCGAGACACTCAACGAATGCTATATATGTCCCTTGGAGCACGCAATGCGGTGCAGATGCGTACGTTACGTAATCCCGCGTATTGATCACGAAGAAAGTGCTGTAAACAAGAAGACAGACGATCGAATTGCTCGTTGCTCAGTCAGATTAAAGCTCTCCCCTCCTTTCTTGCTGTTCTTGCGGCGTGAAGCTTCACCATCGATATCAACTTTCAGACGCGTTTGCAACATAGCGTGCTACAGTATGTATGTATAGCACGCTATGTTCGCCCGTGAAAGCGCTAATCAGCCTAGCCTGCTCAGACGGAGTGTCGGGAAAACCCGGATATTACCTACACGACGAACTGCGTTGCACTATGTAACTGATAAAAAGTGCCGATTAACCTGCGATGTATTTACATTACGCTGTGTGTTGAAAACGTGAAACTTCGTTAACAGTACAGCCACGTTTGATTTCTAGAAATCTTAAACCGCTCGCCGTTTGACATATGTCGCAAATGCGGTACGAAATATGTTCGCCTTTTCGTTAACCGTTTCATACAAAGGCTCCCTCAAACAGTCCGGAATCATACTAAAACGTAACTGCATATTTTAAACCATCCTTATTGCTATAGGCTCTAGGTTTCTGCTAAGCAGATGTAACCTCAATATTTCTAGATTTAAATTTCGCAGTTTTAACAAGGTACGTATTTAAAAAGCGAATCTTTATGCGTACAAAAGCTAAAAAGAAAGTTTGCAAATTCATTTTTTGACTCACACCGCCCTTTAGAAGACAAAAACAAAAACGTTGTACGGGCATCATAAAAACATTATGGAAGGCCTCAGGAACACGTATTACACTTAACTGGAGACTATGGAAAGCGCCGAGAGTTTTTTAGACAGTGGCTTGAACTACAGGTATTCCTCCAGTCCACAGAATGCACAAAGAAGCCGTTAACCGAGGCGGCAAGGACTGCGTTGCTTGTGAGCGTCGCAGGCGAGGGCGCAACTGAATATTTTAACAACTTCATGTTCGTCCCGAGAGAAGAAAGCTTGAATTTCGAGCGGCGCAACACAGGGCAAGGATGTAGGCAACCTTGTGGGGATCCTCTTGTCCTTTTATTGGGCTCATTGAATAATCAAGACGGTCAATGAGACAGTTTAAATCCTGACGTCGTGAAATAGGAAAGGAAGGATGGCTTTCAAACTGCTGTCGCCAAGGTTGAAGAACGCTGTGTGGAAAATAATGATGTTTCTGAGAGGATTGTCCTGAAAGCTCTTGCAGTACGTCAGTGCGCTCCAAACATTCACCATTAGACACAGTACACTAATTCCACCTCTACTTCCATTTCTAACTGCACTGTTGGAACGCCCCTACTGCTAAGCGCTCAGCATCAACGTCATTACCTTTCGAACTGTCGTCACATTCCAGAAATTCACACCGTGGAGCACCAGTCTGCATTAAAAAAAATATAGTCGCATAGGGCTGAATCTGGCGATTAGGTAGGGTGTCTCAGAAAAAAAAGCACTATCAACATGACTGAGTTTTGCTTTGTTCTCCTGTGCCTTCTTTTCTAATTCTTTTTGCCCTTGGTCCGCCTTAATTTTTCGCTCCTTGCTCTGCAACTTTTGCTACTTCTGTATTCGTACGTTCAAGTTTCGTGGCCGATATCGACCCTTTTTCAAGAATATCGTCTGAAAAAATTCCAGTCAACCTAAGATTTCTTTTGCTCCGGTGTCAACAGTTGTGACACCCATTTTGGCGCAAGCATTTTTCGTTTCCCGAACTTCTGACGAATTTCATTGAACGGACCACTTTCCGAAGTCAAGTGCTCCCGATATCCTAACAGCCATTCGGCACTCAGTGAATACAAGAAAACGCGCACAATCGATATTTTCATTTTCTCGCTAGGTGGAGGGGCGTCTTGATCTTGAATCGTCCATACATGATTTCCACGGTCTTTTAACCGAAAAACATTGCTTCCACTTAAACACAGTTCTTTCCTCTGGGACATGCTTTCAGTCATTTCGCAACAGTCGATAAAATTCTGAGCTATTTTTTTCGCGCACTTCGACAAGAAATATCAATACTGATCGTTTGTTTCTTCTGCATGTTCAATCGTTCGTTCTCTATTAGTACAAAGACTGAATGTGGGTCGCACAAAAAGCGTGGGTGTGAAATTCTGCCATTGGCACACAGCATTCGAGCTAGAAGCAGATGTAAACCTTGTACCTTGTAGTGGAAAGAGCAAGAGGGGCGCCGCTGCAACATTTCCTGAGTTTTCGCTGACTCATTGCACATTGCACGAAACTTGGGAGGGACCTCGTGCAAGCGCGAGCGAAACATTGCGCGAAGTGTGAGCGACGGCCAAACTGCCATTCATAGAGTTTCTTACACTTGCCTAGAGAGGAAACTGGCGCTGCGAGCGGTTGTACGCATGAGAACGATGGGATATGTTAGGTTCGGACTTGGCTCGGGCTGGCATCGTTCACGAAGAGCCCGGACATCTCGAAGATGCGTCTGGCTTCAGCGCATTCTTTGCGTCAAAACGGTTGATTTGGTACTGGAGGAGCACGTAGTAAGCTGTTTCTTCTTTTTTTTTTCCCATTGCACAGAAACGCGTTTTATTTGACTTTGGAAACTTATGGATGACGTACAATTTTACGAAGCCCAAAAAGTAACGAACCCCCGCTAAACTTGGAAGGCAGACGACAAGGCCAGCGTTGACTCTGCGACTACTTGTTGTCTGTTTCTTTCGTTGTTTTGTTATGCCGTACAGGTGGGTGGAATTTTATTCTAGAACGTAATACGCGTGAATAAGGTCCATTTATGAAAGTTTTGTTTTAGAGAAGCTTTATTTGCGCAGTCGTATCCATTTTTTAGCCGGCCTAGCTCAACACAAGCCTCGCAGACACGTATACTATATATATATATAGTGCATGGAATATCGTATATGCTAGGCACTATACATACACCGTCATTCCCATCGCGGCAACGGCGCCCCCTATGAAATTCGCATACACGGTGACGTCAGATTTCCCTCTAGGTATTATTTTAAGAAACTCTATGCTGCCATTCTTGCGCCTTACGCCTGGTCAATCAATCACACGTCGAGACATGGCATTGCGCATGCGTACTCGGTACCTGCGAGACGTGACCCGCAAATAAGCCCACTTCTGGTCAGTCTGCTGAATCAGCGCCTCCAGGCGGCACTGGTTGAATATATCTGCGCATGTATGCGCGTAGGTTATATTGCAATCTTGGGTAGCGATAAGGCGGAGTATGACAAGAAATTCGTATTCCGCGCAGAGCAGCCTCACTCGCAGGGCTCGGCGTGCAAAGAAATTGCATTTATTATTGACCGCTAGAGCGACCTATAAATGGCAGCACCGTCGCTCCTTTAGTGTGGATGTTTGTATATCGTCATTCTGCGCTCCGTAGCTGTCGCGAAAATGTTTCAGTTTCCACGGGGAGGCTTCGTTCGGTTCTGCAATACCGCACCTATTGCACAGAGCCAGAGATAAGATTCCATTCCTATCCCGGCGACGCGGAACATCGTGGCTTGCCAGGTGTCGGAACGGCAAGGCGCTTTGCGATGTTGAGCAGCAAGCATTTCGACCACGGTGGGTTTAAGCGTTCGCTGTCGAAAAGTGTTGATGCTCAGTCAAATACGATAACACCTTTCTCAGTCTTAGTAATCGGCGTATTCACGTTTTTTGCATGCGTGGTTGCTGCGCACTACGTGCGTGAACACCATTGCAGTCCGCGAAAGATCGTGGCGGCTTGGCCAGGGCTACCAGTCATGATTTTCTTATGCATTTACGTACTTCCGCAAGTAAATGAATCGAGTCTACAAGCATGAAATTCATTCTAACTCCTTATAATAATAATTGTTGGGGTTTGCTGACGTCCCGAAATCACCATATGATTATGAGGGACGCCGTATAGTGGAGGGCTTCGGAAATTTCGACCACCTGGGGTTCTTTAACGTGCGCCTAAATCCAAGTTTGTACACGAGCCTCAAACATTCTCGCCTCCATCGAAAATGTGGCCGCCGCGGCCGGGATTCGATCCCGCGACCTTCGGGTCAGCAGTCATTCTACATCCTTCACGCGCCACCTTCGCAGTGAATACAACGTTTGTTTGCGTTGGCTGCGAGTCCTTTTAAACGAGCACATTTTCTGTCCCGCTTACTATGCTGCGAGTGGCGTTCTCAGGGTTCCGAAGTATATGAGCCCTGAAACTCGTCCAGTTTGTGCATCAACTCGTACAGACTAAAAAAAAAAATGTCGTTTCGCGAGCCAGAAACGGGCAGACAATGTAAGCGACGAATGAACATGCGCCAGCGAGTTTATCTATTCAGGTTGATATATTTGTTCTCTGAACCTTTTTAATGGATCTTCCAGAAATGGCTGATGCCCAATATACTGCAAAAGGTGAAGTTTCCGCAGCGTATATTTGTTAGTAGAAGCAGCCTCGAAAGGTGCCATATACACGTGCCGCGACCAACCATGTCTGAATAACTTCACCTTTTATTAGTGTCTTGCGGGGCATGAGCAGTTCAATTCGGCTATTTTTGTCTCTTCAGTTAACTTCAGGTAGACTTATTGTGGGTCTTTGCTGAGCCCGAACGACTGGAGCACGAATGCGATAACGTGAGCGGGACCGTCAGAGCAGCACGTGGAAGAGGCGGCACTGTATTCAACAATATCGCCCGCCGCAACAATTTTGTCACCGTCAACGATACACGTGACGCAATCCCCAACCTCAGTCAGAATTGTGCTCAAAGGCAAGGGTACAGTGACACGGAATTACAAATGTTAGCCTCATAACACGTTGAAAAGCATTTGTTTGATGCGGTCGCATCAAACAAATGCTTTTCGCATCGCCACTCAAAAAGCGACTGACCTTGCTTCCATTACAAAAAGGACATAATGAGTTTACTCAACGTCGACCAAACCGTCCCCGTGTCTTGCATCGTGAATTCTCAGACAACAAGCGCAACACACACTGCTGCGAAAGCGGCGACAAGCCACCGGCATCCACACTTCGGGGTTTCATCCATTCGCCGCTGGGTGGCAACTATGTTCGATCTCGAGGCCAATAGTCGGTTACAACGTTACAACCTTTTGCGCCTTTTGCGCGGAATGGAATGGGAATGGAATTACGTCTTTTTCCGAAAATAGAGCACGTTTTAGTCTAAGCGCTGTTTTTCAAGCTTCAAACATTAGAAAGCCAGGGCCTCGAATTTAACAATTTAACAACAAGACATTGCATACTTGCGCACAGGCGAACACAGAAAGTTCTCCTCACCCCATCCATGCTTGCGAGGCGCGCCTGACAAGCATGAGTGCTGACGAGCAGTGCGGCCAAGTATTCCGTATTTGATACAAAGGCACGGGGTGCCCGAGCGGTGCACTGTTCCAACTAATACCAGCAGATCCTGAGGCTTTTGTTCCCCATTAACCAAATCTTAGTTTTCTCCATATTCACGATCGACCGCTCCAGAGGCGTGGCAAAACTGCTTGGTCTTCTTGAACACTACTTTTGTCAGCACAAAAATACACTATAGCGTCTATTTTAGCATTAACATATTTAAGCTTAAACAATATTAAAACATCACCATTCGTTCAAACATGCTGACCATGCAAATACTGTAGGTAGCGGGAGAACTGCCCCTATGGGAATAAGTTGGGTGGTTGTACTGCACGAGATATGTCACCAAGCTACTATCCCTCGACCTTGGTAACATGTTTTGCGTACTTTTGCAGTCCCTAATGCATCTGATGACATCAGCTTTGTGGGGCGTTCATTCTTAACTCGCTAAAACTATGAAGATTCCTTTCCTACGTTGGGGAATTACAGGAATGAAATTGAACTGCCAGGCCATTCCCGGAGTGGGAATGGGTTAAGTTTTTTCCTTCCCAGGAATTGAAAGGAATGGAGTTGCGGCAAGTTCTAATTCTCCGGAATGGAATTGGAATGGAATGGAGGCGCCCATTCCGCAACACTGGTGGGAAAGTCAACTGACTGAAACGCCCGGGAAGCGCTTGACGTCACACAAATGAGTAAGCGCTAATGAATGAAGCACTTGTGCAAACTGCCTGCGGGAGGGACAGCGACGGCGCTGGGCGGAGTGCACTTTTTTTTTTTTTAGCTTCTAAACTACTATAGGCGGCATCATCATTCTCGAAGAACTGAGGTAGAATCGGATATTAGTTACCGCTGTAGTGCAGACGTCAAAGACCCAAAAAAAGCTGACTGTTCAGATATTGCTAGGCATGTTCAGCTACCTCGCTAAATGCTTACCATCTTCAGCCCAGAAGGTAGCAGTTCGGCTACATTTTTATCATACAGGAAGCAGTGTTTGAGTAGATGCATAATCATGACGAAAGGTGAAGATGCATCCTGAAAACACTGGGATGGAAACTACTGTTCGCCGTTCTTGATCCCCGTAAGGAAAAATAAAAGAAAGGTGGAGTGAGACATGCCCAGAAATGGTATCGGTTTCCCTCGTCTCCAGAATCGCGAAGACATCGAGAGGACCGTGACGTACACGGATCGAGGGCTCTGACGCAAACGGAGAACTTTCACTTTCATCATCGGAATACGATGATGAAAGTGAAAATTAAGACGATAACGAGGTTGGGACAGGCCCTGCGGCGCGTAATTCCCCAACGAACTTGACGTTGCCTATGACAGCACAGAGACGCCTGAAACATTCAGCACAACACATAGATGCACAAAAACATTCGGCACATAAAGCAGTGGCCGAAAAAAAAAGTTCGAGCGTATCCTTATTTAAAATAAATTTTGGGGTTTTACGTACCACGACTGCAGAGTGATTATTAGGCGAGCCGTGTTCGGGAACTCCGAGTTAATTTTCATCCCACCGGGTTTTTTAACGTTCACCAAACGCACGCTACGCGGGCGTGCTTGCGTTCTGCCTCCATCGCAGTGCAGTCACTATGACCGGTATCAAACCCGCGACCTCGTGCAGCGGGTCATACCATTAATTAAGAAAATAAAAGCGTTGTTTCGATTTGCGCGGCGCGACAACCTGTGCTCTGCTGCTGCTCAAACTTGCTGACCTTCTTGGTAATCACCTCGTCTTACGTTGTTTTAAATAAGATGCAATAAATAAATGCTGCCGGGTCTTTTCTTTTTTCTCGACACCCGCCCGCATCTGCCATTTTGTCAATCAGTGAATGACAAGCCAATGGGCCCTGTTATCATGATTCACCTGGTAACATGTCACATCTTGAGAGGTTTTGAAATCTTGGGAGGACCTCACACGCCGTCTCTTATTAAGCGTGGCTTGTACAAATGCCTACTTATTCCTTATTGGAATGTGAGATACGCCCTCTGTGACATCGTGCAACTGTGATGATATATATATATATATATATATATATATATATATATATATATATATATATATATATATATATATATATAATATATATATATATATATATATATATATATATATATATAGCCAGCACGACTGCAGGTACCAGATGGTTAATTTGTTACTTTTGTCTTTATATTTAGCGTCCAATAAATGGGTTTAATAAGTTATTCGTCTGGTCCTTACATAACCCAACTTCGCCAGAAGCGTGTGAAAACTTATAAAGACATAAATTAAGTTCTCCACCATGTCCCGAAAAGAGATATATGCAACTGAATATGCGGTGATGCTACCTGCAAGTGGTGAGTAAGAAAAAAGAACAAAAGAAAGGTACCGGGCACTCTAATGTAGACGGGAATTCAATCAACGCCTGCTGTGTTAATAGTGCCTGCCGAACTGCCACAGCGTCATATCGATCGTGTCACCCGCATGTACCTCCCTCATTCCCTTGTTGTTAACCGCTAATTACGACGTCATGAAGTCGCTTGAACTTTAGGGGAAGTGATTGCGGGGCTGACTTCGGAACGCTCGCCGGTAGCGACATTTTACGTCTCTGAAATTTTTCAAAGTGAGCCATCGCGGCTGCTATCTGCAAACACACGACACCTACAAATTCACAAAGCGTCGAGTGGCCTAAGAGGGACACAGCTGCACCCATCACGAATGCAGTCCTGATTCGATCGCTGGGGAGCGCCGCGCTGGGTTCGGGGGATTTAGTACGCAGTACACACTGTGTCTTTCTTAATTTATCTATAAGCTATTTATTAATGCAGGGGCTGGCGGATTAGCGTGCGAAAGAGTAGCTGCATGGACAAAATGCCGGGTTTTTCAAGAAATGTGTCCAGAATCCTCAAAAATCACGAGAATGCGATATTTGCTCGATGCTTTGAGAAATGCTTTTTCTCTAGCGGCAGGCATCTTAAAATGGTTGAAGACATCATTTGGGACAGTAGTTAAGAAAGTTCAATTAACTTTTTCATTGGTGGAATTAGGTGGTTATGTCGAATGGGATAATTGAAGTCCTTCATGTGAAGAACCCAGTGCAGCTTTGAGATATAGAAAAAGCGGCCTCGAATGATTACAGTGGCGTAATGAAATTCAACGAAATTCAACGACGAAACCGAAACTGAAGCACCGATGAGCGCAACAAGCAGACGACTAGAATGATGTCACTGTTCAAGAGAGCGACTGAAGAGGTGCAGGACGCTCACTGATTCTATACGTCTCAGAAGAATATCACAGTAGCACTCTTCCCCATTTCGGTTTCGGTTTCGCCGCTGAATTTGGGTGAATTTCATTACTTCGCAATTATTACTGGAGCGGCTTTTTCGAAATCTCAAAGCTGCAACGGGTTCTTCGCATGAATGACTTCAATTCTCCCATTTGAAGTAACCGCCAAACTCCACTAATTAGACAGTTACTTAATTTAACTTTCTTAATTACTGCCCCAATTATGACTTTGGCCTTCTTCATATGCCTGCGGCAATAGAAGAAGCAATTGTGAAGGCATCGAACAAACAGCGCTTTTCCTGATTTTTGACAATTTTGGGCACATTTCTTGAAACACCCTGTATAGTAGCGAATTCGCAATGAGAATGATAGAGGAGGAGAGTGCCAAGCTAGTACATCAAAATTCTGTCTGCAGCAATAATGTGGCCACTTCAGTGCGGCCCACTGTTTGAGTAGTACGAGGTGTTGACCACCATTTTAAAATGCTTTATTATTCTGCTATATGAACTCGTGGTAGCGAAAGCGTTCCTGATCAGGAAATAAAATCCGAGGCAAATAAACCTTTTTCTTTTTTTTTAGACCGGCGCAGGTCGTTTTTTTTATACAGTAACTTCGGTAAAATTCTCAGTAAACTGAGTAAAAGTAAGCAAACTACACAAATCATGAAGTTCAGTTGTACGTATGCAAGTAAATTTTAATGGCGTATATGCATTCTACTGGGAACAGTGCCGGCGTAAGCTCACGAAGAAAAAAAAACTTTTTGGTGAGAGGGTCAAGTTGGCACTGTCGGGTCAGTTCATGGAAAATTCAAAAGGTCAGACCCTTTTATATGGGGGAGAAGTTCATGCCATCTGGGAATAGCCAAGGATGGAGGAGAACAAACGAGATGCGCAGAAAGTAGGAGTTGAAATAAAGTGCAATGGCCCTTTTTCATGTTTCCTCGTAAGTCCTCCAATAGGTCACCGAAAATGGCAGTGTCTGCGTTGAGAAAAGCGGTCGTAAAAGCAAGCGCGAGGCAAGCACCATCATGACCCGAGACGGACGTGAGAAGAGCAATAAGCCACACTTCAAGTAAGATTGGTGGAGGTGACGTATTTTATACCTCTTTATTTGGATTTTTTTCTCTCCAACGCCACTTCGTACGTTACCGTTATCGCAAGAAGCGGATATTTGGCCTGACCTATGAAGAACACGATAGGAGGAATAGAAACAATAACGGTATCCGGTCTTACGAGGGTCTTTTTTCCAGTCCAGATCTCGAACGATGAGCCGTCAGAGCCGGCCCGCCGAGAACGAGCTCTGAGATTTGTTCACAAATGGCTGCTGACCCGGTAGCGTGGCTGCAGTGGTTTCTTGTTCAAATGGCGCATCATTTGATGCCCGTTTTATTGCGATAGCATTTACATGGACACTCTCGACGTGTTTTTGCCGTAGGAGTCGCCGTCGCTGTCATGTTGCGTATAAAGTCCAAATCGATAACATCCCCCCACGCATCGTATGTTCTACCCGCGGGTAAAAGCGTGCTAACGGGGGCGACGAACGCGGCTGAGCAGAGATCAAACGAGCCAGCCCATCTCCGTCGTTCGAAGGGCGCATGCGATAACGTCACCCCGTCTGCTAGGCCTGCCGTCGAATGCCGCTCAAGCGGAGAGGAAACGCGCCACCCGTCTTGAAAGAGCATGAAAGGACACGGGAGAGGGGGGGGGGGTATAGGGTCGCTCGAGCAGCAACCGTGAACTTTGATTCTACGGGCGCGGTCGCGATCGCTGGCGCGTGCGCTATCTCGGCAGGCATCAGCGGACGTCTCCACGCGAAGAGACAATGCGAAATCCGCTCCTGTCCCTGGAGCGGCCTTATTCTTTTACACCAGCGTTTTGTAGAGTTACGGGAGTCTGGATATAATATATTTAGCTGCCAGCCTTAC
Source organism: Rhipicephalus sanguineus (assembly GCF_013339695.2). NCBI lineage: Eukaryota > Metazoa > Arthropoda > Arachnida > Ixodida > Ixodidae > Rhipicephalus > Rhipicephalus sanguineus. Next base: position 128,223,496 of record NC_051176.1, read on the forward strand.
TTCGTATAACATTACAATTCGTTGCTCTCTCATTCATTGCTTCGCCCTTGCGGTGATGCTGCGATTTTTCGGTGCGGAAGTAAGTCGCCCAGGTGCTGTGTAAGCGTTGGCTTAACTCTTTCCGTTCTTTAGCAAACGCTGCTAACAAATCGGTATGGAGCGCGCTTGTGCGGAAATTAACGGTAACAATGCAACCTGTGGCGTGGCGCAGCAATTTTCTGCAACAGCACAGCACATACGTTCAGACGACAGTATGGCAGGAATTTTAAGTATCTGCAGTATTGTTCGACACCGTTGGAGATCGCATATGTTGAAGAATAGACACAATTCCCAAAATCTACTTCACCATAAATGCATACGACATAACGTTATGGACAGCGAAACAATCTCGTGTGAAAACGCAGTGATATGCGTATCCTGCATTCATGGAAGACAAAGCCATGCCGTTGGCTTACACACAAGGACCGACATGATCCACAATAAGAGAACAAGCCGCAGATATCATGCGCTCGTGGAGAACAAAAATTAACGCTGAACGGACAGAACAGCAAAGAACATCATAACCGGAAGAACAAAGCGGGTCACGCATTTAGTAGCCATGCTGTAGAAATAGAGTAGACGCTTCGTATATGCTGCATCGCTACAGCATCTTGCACTGACAACACGCAAGACCAAGTGCAATGCACTTCAACGGCATAAATGAAAACGCTAATTGAGCTTCAAGGTACAGTGTGAACCATAGTACCGTTTATTGAGAGGCTTCGCGGCAGTTTCTTAAAGGGGCCTTGCAAAACTTTTCCGGCATGGTCAGAAAACGCTGCCGGTAGTCGAGGCTCTGAGAACACACGAGCCAAAAATTATAGCGCAGCACACGGCCTGGAATTTACAACTAATCCTTAAAGTCAGCTTGAAATAGTCCCTTTTCTTTTTACAAATGATGCCATATATCCAAATGACCGCGCCATATACCCAAATTCATGGCCATTGGCTGATTTGAGCATTGTGGGCTGCATAGTTACTGTGGCTGCCGCGGGAGGTCGCCACGTGCCCGCGCGCTCGCTCGCGGTCAAACTGAAAGCAAGCAGCGCGTTCGAAGAAAAAAAAAAGAAAAAATGCTGAAGGTCATGACACGCGCGTAAAGTAACTTCTTTTCCCCCTGCCATCCCTCCTTGCTTAGCTTCCAACAAATTCTCATTCTCAAAACTGAAGCCAAGAAATTCTCATTTCTTGGCTTCAGTACTTCTTTACTTACCGTATTCAGTTCGTTGCATGCAACGAAACGAAATCCCGAGCCCGGCCGTTCATACTGGAGAACCACTGGGGTCTGTTATATGTATTTTACTCTTCTTTATATACCTTAACGACCTCTCAAATTGTGTTTCTTCTAATATTCCCCTCTTTGCTGACGATTGTGCCATATTTCGTGAAATGAACAACTCTGGCGATACAACCTCCTTTCTAAGCGATCCATATGCTGCATGTGAATGATGTAACATGTGGCTCATGGAGCTAAATCTTGAAAAAAAGTAAGTGCAGAGCACTCCGCTTAACTCAAACTGCCACTACCTCCCCTTATTATGTTCTCACTAACAAGACTCTAGAATCTCTTTCCTCCTATTATACTTTATGCTTCTGATCTTAACTGGGCATTTCGCATCCTCTGTATTGTTAACAATGCTAACCTCATGCTTGGTTATCTTCTTCGTAGCTTATCTTCTGCCCTTTCTCTCAAGTAACTCCTCTACGAACGTCCTGTCGGAAGTAAAATTGAATATGCGGTCTTTGTGCGGGATGCATTCACAGGCAAACTCGTTAACGAAGTTGAACTTGTTTAGAGTAATGCTGCCGGAATTATTACTGACAACTAGAACTGCTCAGCAAACGTTACGTCCGTGAAAAATTGCTTCGAAATATCCTCACTTGCACCTCCCTCAAGATTTTCACGCACGTTATCTTTCATAAAGTTTATTAGCATATCCCGCAGCTTTTACGTGATCTACTTTCCCCACGTATTTTCATTTCTGTTCGCATTGACCATAGTCGGTATCAACATGCTCCCGTTGATTTGTCTCTCGGACCTTGAAGGGAGCAATCAAGAGGAGCGTCAATGTATGACCTCCTTCGCTTCGAACGGAAGAGTTGCAAATGAAATCCTTCGCAAATGAAATGCTCGTATCGCGAACGTGTGCAAGCCGCAGAATGAGATTCTTTCTCTCAAAGGGATACTGACGCCAATTTTCGAAGCCGAGTTTAACCGGCCATACAAATCTCCTGTATACAGAGACGGCTGTAAGCAAGTGTGAAGCTCGGTAAATTCTGATAAGATATTTTACTTTGGCATTAAAGTCTATTTTCGCATGGCGCACCTACTGACATCGACACTATCGTGACGTCAGGCGAGTGTCAATTCTGCTGACTTCACGCACCAGTATGGCTAGTTGTGATGACGTGAGCTACCAAAACATTCAATATGGCCCCTTATGCTTCACCAACAGAGCCACGGAGCGGAGCGGCCGTGGAAACGTCACGATATCTTGCGCGAGCACGTGACATACTGTGTTGTGACGTGCTGGCGTGTTGCGACGTACTCGTATACAGTAAAACCTCGGTGATACGAATCTCGCGGGGTTACCAAAAATATTCGTATCATCCGAAATTCGTATCACCAGAAAACACGCAAAATTAGTATGCGACAAAAGAAAGTTGGCATACGTTTTGATTTAGCGTTTCTCAGGGCCGCAGCGACATCATCAACAGCTCTGAATGATTGCCAGTAAACTTTTTAGACGTCAACGATCATATTTGAACTCGTAAATACTATACGGTGCGTGCGCGCGTGCGTAATTAATGAACCAGATGTGACGTGTGACCGCTAGTAACCCCTTCCTAATCGTACTACGCTTTCCTGCATGACAACAAATTACTGCGGCAAAAGTAACTCAAGAAGTCCTTTGCACGCGATATATGAAGGCCAGAAAATTTTAGAAGCGCTGTCCTTTGTTGCTGTTATTTTCTTATCGCGGTGGTGTTGGGGGTGCTCCTCGGGAGATTTACGGCCGTGCCCGCACGATCAGTAGGTTTGCTCAAAATTCTGGAGTCTCCCCTGCAAATCGGAGTGTTGGCAGGTGTGCGCATACGTTGAGAGGCCTAGCTCCTTCGCCAAGACCGTTCGCTTCGTCTCTAGGGGTCTTCGTCCACCTTTCATGGGACTTCGTGATGTACCCGCAGCCCAAGTTTCAGTCTTGTTTGATAGAACGTCTGATTGCGAGGACATGGCTTGCATCGACGTGGCAGGCACGTGTTAACGCACTACAAAGACGCTGCTGCCTCGAGCACAGCAGCACGCGTGAACACGTTGAAAAAAAAAAAAAAGAAACGCGTCGTCAACGCCATCTGTAAACTACTAAACGCGAAGGCGCATAACCGTGTTTAAGATTCGGGCGCACAATCTCGGAGGCAAGACGCACCGTTGATGGTCGCGAAGCGCGCATGCCCGCGACAACGCAGGACTGCGGCCTCTTCCGCGACAGCGCGGGCAGCGCCTGTTCGTACCTGTGCGCTCTAGTGTACATTCGTATCAAACGTCGCGGGGTGAAAATCAGTTCGCAACAACCGCACTCCAATACATTACAGGCTAATAGGCCTTGGCCGGGACGACAGAAAAATTCGTATCACCCCGAAATTCGTACGAGCCGTGATCGTATCACCGAGTTTTTACTGTACTGTGTTGTGATGTCAGAGCACAGTAGGAACCGAACTAGCTTTGAAAAACATACTGTAATTACTTTTTGAGGGTGCACTCTCGCTTACCACTACATTTTCTAGGCTCTTGAGGGCTTGGCCTCTCGTTTGACGAACAAAAAAAAAAGAACGACAACAGGACATTTTCGTGTCAGTACCCCTTTAATGTTCTCATGAATGAAGCTGTATTTCTCAGAAATAAACTAAAAAAAAGTGTTCCGACACTATACGTCTGTATGATATTTTTTGATACCATCAGTGATACCATCTGTTACACGAATACTCTCAACTACCGTCGAATTAAACGGCAGTTAACACTGAAACTGCAGTTTAACTTAACAGCAGTCTACTTGGAGTTACACAGCACTTCTCGCGGTCAGTTCACTTAAGCCACGTCGTCATGTGACAGCGACTTGTAAGCTTCCCTAAATGCTTGAAAAACGTTTTAACTAGTACTTTTCTCACAGTCACTAATATCGATGACGTTACTGACAGCAACAAAAGAAAAAGAAGAAAGAGCTAAGTGCACGTAGGTCTCATTCGGGGCGTGATGGCAAGCGCCACCGCTCACACTTCTGCGTCATACATCGTTCGCCTCAGTGCTACAATGAAAGACGAACATCCTGTTCAAGGGAACGCAGGAAAACAGAGTGAGTGGCTCGTCGTCGAAAACGTGTATCGTGTCAGACGCCAACCGGTGCGTGCCGCCCACGTGTTCATCTGAAACCCGGAAAACTAGCCGCTCCCTCCACTCCCCCGAATGGCTTGACTTCCGTTTTCTTAGCTCCCAGAAAAGATCCTGGGGATACAGCGCAAATATTAACCCTTTATGGCCCATTGATTCCAATTGGAACAATAAATTTCGTAGGTCAGTCAGCAACCACCTGGTAGAGAAAAGAAGGTTGTTCTTCCGCTACAACTCGTACCTAGCATGTGCTTATGTGCTGCCAACATGGTAGACTCAAGAAAGTGAGGTGACGTGTGAACAAATGAATTACAGAAACGCTCGCCCTGTTCCCGCATTTCGCTGAGGCAGCTCCTTCTCTCACTCTGCAGAGGTAGGGCGTTTGTTTCAGTTTTGTATACAAAATTTGAATTTTTGCTATTGGGTACTATTCTATACCATCGAAATAATTTTTTATAAATTAATAAATAACATTACAAATACTAGTTAATTAATTAATTTGATTGAAATGTGCGAGCACAGATTAAAAAATATTTTGGACTACCACGATCACGCGCATCTCAGATTGTAAAAACTGGTTGCTGACATTGAACAGAGTTAATTTGGGTCTGAAATGATTAAATGCTGCAAATATTAACGCTGTTATGCTACTGCAGCGCTTTAGTTAGATCCTCGTGCAGCCACTCCTCCTTATTAATAAACGACGCATGCGCATGAGCTCACACAAAGCGGCTCACTGCGACTAGAAATGTACTGACCTGTGTGCAGGCTTCAACGTCGAACTACAAAAGTAAAACGACTTAAACCTGTTATGAAAATAGCGTAAAGTGATTGTTCGTCGGATGTTTGCATCTGTGAAGCTCCCTTCGACACCAGCGGAATGCGTTAACGAACTGCTCAGCGCAACTTTAATGGGGCCTTCTGAATATCACCTGCAGTGCTCTATATATGCGGCAGATGATGATGAGTGAACTTTATTTTGGTCCATAGAAGACGCAGGGGAGATCGCGCGCCACCCGACTAGTCCCACGTAGGGACTGTATCCGGTAGGAGCTTATTTTTCTTACGGAAAAATATAACTTGAAAAGATTAGCTGTGTTTGTGAAATGTCTGCGGCACAAAAAAAAAAGTAAGATGCTGTTATATGGCCTTTCGGGCATTTTCTAGGTAAGACCCGGAGTCAGGAATTTTTTTCAGGAAAGAAGGGGTGGGGGCACTTGCTGAAGGCCTTGAATGTTTGAAGAAAGCACCTATTTTGAGGAAGACACCTATTTCAGAAAGAATCAATTTCGGGGGGCGGGGCTACGGGTGCGTTTGTCTAGCCCTGGCTACGGGCCGGGCTACGTAATGTAGTCATGAACTATAAACGCTTAATCTAGTGAGGGCCTCGAGGTGGCAGGATTCAAAGCAGCCGATGATGCACGTGCGGAAACAACGATAAAATGACTCATCGATGAGGAAACGGCGAAGAGCCACAGCAAATATACTTCAGGTTAATCGTTTATACTCATTTACATTGTGATATTGCGGGTGTAACAACTGCGTATGAAGCAACGGAGTGAAGTAATCTTCTGGAGAGCCCCCAAGAGTAGGTGTAAATAAAGGTCCTGATGAGAGTTTCCACTTATCACATTACAAACGATAGGACACGAGTCTTATACAAAGAAAACAGATAACTCTACACCGACTGGGCGACGCAAAAAGTTTACCATTGCAACTCTCACCTACATGCAAGCATGCGGTCGCATTAGCACTTTATGGCCGATGGTGGCTGTATGCCTCAAGGCCTCTCTCTGCCGCTAGTGTAACAATTTCCTTGACCTTTGAGTGTAATTGTGAAAGATGCTCGTGCCTGTCTTTCACGAACAATCCAACGCAAACCTTTCTTTGCAACGCTGTCCGCAGCAGAAGTACATGAAATGGATTAACTATTGTGCCTCTTTTAGATTCTATACCATCATGTCGAACTGGCAGAATTCTGATCAATACATAATTCCGCGACACCTGAGCTTTGTTGCCTAATCCAGAGCCGACACGGATAGTTCGGCGCAGGCATGTTCGAGAGCTAGTGCTCGTTGAAATCAGCAGCGTCATTAATGACTCGACGATCAAGGAGCAGCGACTCTCGTTTGCCACGCATACGCACATTCAACATGCACACGCTTCTACGCTCCAGAGTGAGGTAAATGACCCCTTCTCCGCACGCGCTCATCATTCTGCTCACCTCTGTTGCCTGTGACGGTTATGACGGCTGTGATGATACCCGCACACTTATGAATCGGTCTTCATGCGCGCTCCAAGAAAGATGTGGACGGCAGTTGTCGGTGCACCGCTCAGTCTCCTTTCCAAGCTCGGCGTCCGACGGTATTTCGCGTAAGTCCGCGTGTCCATTGCCGGAACTTCGACGTTGGTCAACTCGACCTCCTTGGTCCGTGAGCGCTTCGCCTTGATCCCGCCACACTGCCGGCACGTTTGCCGGCGGGTGACTGAAACGATCTGGCCCTCAGCCACCGCCGCCAAGCGTGAGAGAAAGGGTTCCAATTAAAAACAAAGAAACGCGTGAGGGAGGAGCGAAACGTACGTTGCCTTGAATGACAAACAGCCTCTGTACTTCCCCAGCCGGTCTCTCTCGGGCGAAAGCAACGCGCGTGCAATCCGGAAAGCGCCTCGCCGGTGGAGTCTGCGTCGCCTGGAGAGAAGGAAAGCGAAAGCAGCTTCGAACGCTCGGAGGTGTGCGCGCGCACGCTGTCTTACGGAAGCAACACGTGTGCGCGAGCGTTCAGCCCCAAAGCATGTCCTCTTTTTTATCTTTGTTTGTACCACCTCTGTGGGAGCAGTGAACAAAGATAGCTAAAAAATCACGGCAGCGGGGAGCAGTTGTGGTCTCACCTCGTCATTTGTTACCGGTGAATGACAAGTAGCCACGCGTTCGCTTCCTCACATTGTCTTCGCGCTCGGATGGTTATTAGCGGTGATTTGTGAGAACTTCATAGTGCGATCGATAATTCGTTGTGCAGTCCTAACTTCATATGCTGAGTGTTTAGTGCTTGATAACTTGGCCATAGCATCGGACTGTTAGCATAGTTGTCTCCTGCTAAGCTCTTCAGCGGTGCAGAGGTGCCGACTGGGTGACAAGTTTTGAATTACTTGGATGTGCAATGTTCGGCAATCATGCATGGCTTGACTGCCATGGTACGATCTTGGTATAGTGTATACGTGCGCAACCTCCGTTTTATATATTATTTCTCACTCCTGCTGACTTTGCTCATATACCTCTGATGCTTGCACTCTTAAAAAAAAGGGTGTCTGTACTGACTCCCTTTGGGTGGTAATCGCCTTGCTACACATATGATGACCTTTTGGGGTGTCAAACGACTCCCTTCGTTCTTCAGACCAATGACTCCCTTCTTCACAAGCAGAGAGAGTATGTATTACTCCCAACGCAGGAGTCTACGCGACTACCTTTTATTTCCCGCTAGTACCTCTAGGTAGTCAGGGTGACCCCTTTGCCATGGTAACGCTGACCCCCACTCGAGCGTTCCTTTGACTCCGTTGTCCTTAAGGACAGTGGTGTACATGACTCCCCTGGCAAGAGTCAGTGTGACGACTTCGTGGTACTCAATGAGACACTCTGCAACAAATAATGCGTTTATTTTTTTTCTTGGTCGATAATGATGAAACTTGCTGAGTTTACGTTTACTTATGTGGCGATTTCAAATATGCAATTATCTGAAAGAAAACGCAGTTTTAACACATAAAAATTTCATGTGTCTTGATGAGGAAGCCTTTCCAAACTTGGAGAGTTACAAAGTAAATCGACATATCGCTATAATTAGGGGATAAAAACTGTATGCAATAGTTTCAAAACAGTTTACTGCGCTGTTCTGTCATAATGTTCATGAACCCATAGCCCACATACGAACCCGCGTTTTAAACCCGTTTGAGTTAAAAGTTACGTAACATTGAACTCTCGTGAGCGAATCACCAGCTAGACATACACTTACTCGTCATTGTTCAGCATACTATAACTATTGTTAAGTGGGTTTAGAACATGCATTCTCGTTATGTTGCATACAGTTCCAATTTCATATTATTGTGATATGCTTACTTTGTAACTCGTTCAGGTTTGTAACTCGTGCAGGCCTAACATGGCACATGAAATGTTTGATATACTTAATTAACGCGACATATACTAGTAAAAAAAAATATTTGCATTTTCAAAATCAGCGTACAAATACACGTAAACTTAACAAGTTTTATAGAGATTGATCAAGAATTTCAAAAGAACTTCAAATCAGAGCGAACACCATTAGGGTTTTTATCTGACAATCGACGAAAGTTGGTGCCGCTACCTCTTGTTACTCAACAAGGCGCTTCCACCGGGTTTACTCAAACAGGAACACTGTGGTGGATGCATGACAGCCGCAACAAGCTTTTGTAGCAACTTTACAGTGGTACACTCGATTCCTCTGGGGGAAATAAAATACTACTCGAAGTTTATATAGATGAGTCTCAGAACAATTCCCCCTCGCGTAAAACACCAAAAAATGTTTATTCCAGAAGTAAACCATGCAACACGGAAAGAGAAGAGATGCGGACAGCTCAAACGCTAGCGTTTGGCTTGTCTGTGTCTTTTCTCTTTCACGTCTACACGCCTACATCCTACAATAAATTCTTATAAACAAACTGAAATTTCTGTCATTCGTAAAATTATTCTCTGAATCGGTTTTAAACACTTCATGCCATTTCATACATGTTCACATTGTAATGACAAGTTACTGTTTTATCAATAAGCACCTAAACAATAGGCAGAACATCCTGCAAATAATGCGTAGTCCTTAGCCACGTCTCCACCATGGTTAAGCATTGTGTGTGTGTGTGTGTGTGTGTGTGTGTGTGTGTGTGTGTGTGTGTGTGTGTGTGTGTGTGTGTGTGTGTGTGTGTGTGTGTGTGTGTGTGCGTGTGTGCGTGTGGGCGTGCGTGCGTGCGTGCGTGCGTGCGTGTGTGTGTGTGCGCGTGTGTGTGTGTGTGTGTGTGTGTGTGTGTGTGTGTGTGTGTGTGTGTGTGTGTGTGTGTGTGTGTGTGTGTGTGTGTGTGTGTGTGTGTGTGTGTGTGTGTGTGTGTGTGTGTGTGTGTGTGTCATTCCATGCCAAGTGTCCCAGACGTGGCGCTCGCACATCGCAGATTTTGCTGATAAAATTTGTGCCTTTTTCCTGTGCCACATGGAGTATTGTGGCAAAACATTTTTGCTCGAAAAAAATTTTGACAATCATGGCGCCCCCTCGAAATTCGTCTCTATTTATTAAACTGTGCCTAATAGAAAAATGTGTATAAAACATATTTTTGTGTGTTGAGCTTCGAAACCGCGCTTGCGCTATGGCAGAGGTTCCGTGTAGTTGTCCTATTCATTGTTTCCGAATTTTTTTGTTTCACTACCAGCTACGTAGCTGCAAAATCTACAAAAATCTTCAAAGTTTGTGAATTTTTCTTGAGCTATCTGGAACTCAGCCTAACCAATCTTTATAATAGCCTGATTTCCGGGAAAGTGGATTTTAGTGCAGAAAGGTTTAGGGGTAAAATAGACTTCAAATCTTTACGAAAAAAATTGTGAAATTAGAGAAAATGTGCGACTTGTCGCATGTTTGACCATATTTTTCATACTGATGCGGTCCAAGTAAAAATCCTCGTCATGCGGCGTTTGATAGAAGACTTCATCGTTAGGTAATCAAGAAAGTCTAATCAAATCATTTTTTTGTTTTAAGGAAGAAACTAATTTTTGAATTTGGCCCTCCGAACGCGCATTGCATTTCATTTTGTTGCCACTTCGCCGCAAAGCACGTGGTCGCCCTTACAGCTGACACTCGTCATAGGCAGCGGCCAGATGCGAGATGTATGTCAGTGCCAGGGTTGCCAGGTTTGGCTCTTTGCGCTAATTTGGCTACCTTTTTTAGGCCGGTGGCGGCAGAAAAAGTGTGTTGGCTACTTGGCTACTTTTTGGCTAGTTACTTGTTGCCTCAATTTGAGCCAAATTGTCAATATCTTGTGACGTCGCAGCCGCTGGCGTTAGAGTATGCGGTGTCAAAACATGGTGATCAAGGCGTGTTACAAGCTCCCGAAACTGAATTTGGCGCTTGCATTAGACAAAAGAAAAGTCTTGTGCATAAGTAAGTGGCTGGGACTTGGGGGAAAACTGTTGCATGGCGTCTCATTTCGCAGACCACCTATTGCTAAACGCGACTTGAAACTAATTGAAAGTGAACAGTACAACCGAAAGCGCTCCGAATCCAAGGTGCTGTGCACTTGTCGACATTAGAAATCGGATATCTGACGAACTGCTTGTGTCGTTTCTAAGAATTAGGGGCGGACTGCGACTCGAGAATATTAATTACTCGAACTTCGTCATCACGCGAGAAACGGTTGCCGAAGTGAGTACAATTTATGCTTCAATCACGGAAACTGATTTTGAGGACACTTATGCAGCACTCATTTTTACGGTCGGTGGTAGTTCTCGCCCTTTTCAGAAAAAGGACGTCATTTCTGCAACACGCGCGAAGAGGACGTCATTTCTGCAACAGCGTAAGAAACTTCATCATCCGGCACGAAATGTTTGCTAAAGTCAACAATTTATGCTTTATTCCCAGAAATTATGATTTTGAAGGGTTTCTGGTGTACTTCCTTACGTTTCCACCAAAAGGCTACTGAATTTAGTCATTTGAATTACAAGGTCGCAGTCGTTTTCACACACGTGTGGTACTTTTGGCTACTTTTACTGCCCTTGGCTCAAATTGGCTACTTTATGGCTAGTTTTTCCGATTTATTGGCTATTTTTTGTCTTTTCGACCTGGCAACCCTGGTCAGTGCCTCGTGAGTGGTCGAAAGTCTTGTCGCGCTGATGTCAGGGCGACGAGTAATGAATTTGCGTTACGAAGTGAACTTGCTAGGCGGGCCCAATGGGAAGTATGGACGCCCGAGAGCAGCCTGTGGCGTCGTTGGCACAATGTGCTAGAGGGACGTCTGCACAACTAGCATACACATACTGAAAGAAATAATGCACACTGTATACACTTGTTTCTCAGGGTATACGTGTTGTACAGACGGCCCTCTAGCACATTGTGCCAACGACGCCATAGGCTGCTCTCGGGCGTCCATACTTCCCATTGGGCCCGCCAAGCAAGCTGAAATCTATAACGACCGTAGGAGCGTCGTCCACAGGCTTCGTCTGTCGGTGCCACAGGGATCCGTCATGCGCTGCCATCTTGCTCAGGCAAGTTCACGACGAAACGAAGCCTACTACAGGGACTTCTCCGTCCGGAGGATGCTTTTCCCAAACACTGAGTGACACTGCTTCAGCCAGTCACGGCAAGAGTGAGCCGATGACACGATACTACGCCACGATTGCATAACACGGAAGGAAAGTCATGCAAAACGATCAGCCATACACGTCAAGAGCGAGCCGACGATACGATACTACGCCACGAATGCATAGCACGAAGAAAGCCACGCAAAACGATCACTTGCAATCACGCCTGACGACACAGATTATTCTGGCAGACTAAAGAACGACCACAACGAGACGGATCACAAACAATGCCGTCTAACGACGCCAAAATGGCTGTGTCGTATTGATGGCTTCGGCTTTGGATTAAAGTAGCCTCCACGGACGCCTACATGGTTTCGGTTTTGTTTTGGTGCTATAGAACACACATCCATGCATAGTTAAAGCTCTATTAAATAATATCAGGGTGGAGGAGGCGAAGCGTGCCCTGTGTGTGTGTCTGTAAGGGCTGTACGGTGGGAGGGGGCGCAGGTGAGCGTGCATCCCCTGCTATAGGGGCTGGGAGAGTGCGGTGAGGCCATGTGTGCGTGCCTAGTGCTCAACGTTTGCTGAGCGATTCGGCGGCCCGCGCGGACTATCGTGCAGATATAGTTTAGCTGTGGCGGGCAGAAATGATGACCACGCGCGCTATAATTCTGGTAGTATTGTCGCTCTTTAGGAGACGCGGTAAAGCGTCGTCTTGATAACTGGTCTGCGCTGTGATGATGCCAGCTTTGCGGCACATGTTTTTACTGCCGTCGAGTTAGATGTGTTCCCGATCGCCGGTGCGTTCAACACCATGCACGTCCATTTCACTAATAAGCGTACGTTTTCTGCCATACATGCTGTCGTAGGAATCTACAAACCTCGCTTACAAACGTGCAAAGATTCGCAAATTTGTCAGCGCTGCCATTGTCAAACGTTGTCATAACTTTCAATGTTTCGCTTGGGGGCAAGATTTTTTAAGAACCCTGTTTACTTGTAGACGTTTTCGACGCGCTGTTTCAGCAATATCGTAACTGAAGCCATAACGCAATACGTGCGTAATTCCGCAGTTTACGATCGCATGCTATATATTCTCAACCAAAAGTTTTCGGTATACCACAAGCCAAAGCAGCGAACTGTATCTTGGTCGCAGCCACTGAAGCTTTCTTTAAAAAAAAAAACCCCACCCTGTATATGCAGAGCCATCACTCACTCCCTTGGAGCAAATGAGTCATCTATTTCATTCAGGAGCGCCGACCAGAGCATTGCGACTCCCCTTAGAAAAAAGGGTGGTCATCGGCTGCCACAAAGAGAGTCAAGCAGACGTGACTCCCTTTTGACTATCTTTTTTTTAAGAGTGTGGGTGCTCTTTATCGTTGCGCAGGGAACTTTCGTTATAATTGTATCCCCGTGCCAGCATTACAGACGGTAAAAAGAGGCGATAGGGGCGGAGCAAGCGGTGGTATGTAGTTGTAAGGCTGTAGGTTGTGGTTGGTGCTTCAAAACATGGTCTTTACCCTCGAAATGAATGCATATGTAGCAGATGTAGATCTTAGATATGTTGCCTCACTCCAACACTCGACCACTGACCAAGAATCGAGTAGTTCAAAATAAAATAAAAGAATTAACCTACCGTAGCCACCGACATCCTTCTCTTTTACATCGCATTATTGAAAGCGCTCGCAGTGCCAGAGGTTTAGTGTGAACGAGCGCTCTTCTGTTCTGCAAAATTAGACAGCATAAGGCCATATAAGACTCGTACATGTAATTGCCACTTATGGGAATTGCTCGCACACTTTAATGGAATAGTACAAGGTATTCAACAGCCGCTTTAATGTTGTTATATTTCTTATGTTTTGTCTACCTTACCTTTGGGCCCGTGCGTATGAGCCAATGGGTAGTACGGCCACTTACGCATTTTGGGTATGCGCCACTATTCCACAAAGTGTTACAAAAACCTTAAGTATATTTTGATACTCGTCGTACTATATGCGCATGCACTAGCTTCTTATCAGCATCTTTCTCTCAACAAATATTGTACACTAGCATCGTGACGCCGATCAAGCAGCTGGAGTCGCTAAGACCATGCACGTTTCATGCGATACTGAAGCTAGCTCGCTAACTTAAAAAATACTTCTCGCCAGTTAGGTTCCAACACTGTTTTGTGTCTGTATTTCTTTTTTCTACTTGCTCTGTTATGGCAAGCAGCAGCTTTACGGCATTAGGTAATATGGAAACCTATTAACCCACTTAAGGAGTGATGCGATTTTTGAACTAATAAACAGCACATGTAGATGTAATTTCACCTAGTGTCTTAAGACAATGCATTTCAGCACATCTGATTCAAGCGCACACTGTACTACTGGCACCAGCGACTGGCGCAAGGACAAAGTTAGGGGGCTTGCTTGTTGTAGCGTCTGATATTCTTAGATGCCGTGCATCGCGTGACAAACGTCTTCGGTGTCTTCATAGTCACGAAGAGCAGCACCATTAGCATCGATGGCGGTGGCATAGCATGAGCTGGCTCGAGGTGCGTGCCCTAGCCTCGTTCAGATCGCCCTGATTCCTCGCAGCGAACAGATCGTGCACAATCACCATGGCGGATGTCCTGACCAAGGGTGGAAGCGGAGATGCCGTGGAGCAGATCGATAGCCCCAAGACCGACGGCAGCGAGACCTCGGTCGAATCTCTCCAGCCTCTGACGCCTTCTACTCTGAAGCGTCACCTGCGCAAGGCCTACGGCCGCCGCCCAATGGAGCTCGTGAGCCGGTACTTCAGAGCCATCTTCGACCTCTCAGCTTACGCCAACAAGGCGGCGTTCCTGGCCCGCTGCCGCGCCATGCGGGTCGTACCGGCGGACTACCGTGTCGAGTGTCCCGACATTAAGAACACTCGCCACGTCATTCGTATCCTGGACAAGTGCAGCTACAAGCTGATGCTGGCAGACCTGGACTACAACCGGATGCGCAAGGTGCAGGTGTCGCGCCTTTTGGAGCTCCTGCACCAGAAGCTCGCGAAGGTCCTCAGTCACGAGGATCTCCATAGCGTGCTGGCTCTTTCCAAGACCAAGTACGAGAACATCTTCGAGGTGACCAGGGAGCAGCAACAAGGCTTGTTCGCCGATCTACTCAAGGAGTACCAGATCAGCGGGGAGGAAGAAGAAGAAGAGAGCGAAGATTGACGCCGGGCCCGAGGCGGCTTCACGCAACCACCCGAGGGCCCGAGGACCACCATTTCTTTTCGCCATGAAGGGACTTGTCCATTCTGCTAACCTTGATGTCTGAACGCAGGTATGAGACGGCCTTCTACCTTGCAGCCCCAACTGTTAGGCGAATGACCACTCGTCTCCTCAATGGCAGTTGTTGAAAAGCTTTGTTGAACTCTGTTCTTAATGTAGCCAGGAACTTTTTGTTGTTAGGTTTTCACCCTGTTTTTGTTACAACTTGTGTTCATTAAAGATTTTTTCCTAAAATACAAGGCTTGTCCTTTTGTGTTCGATTATCCCATATGAGCTTGGCTTCAAGGCCCCCTTTTTTTTCGTGGCACAGGTTGTTCTGGCGATTATGACCGAGGGTTATAGGACCATGCGTTACAAGCGACTTTCGCGGTTTAAACGCTGAAAGACCGTTGGTTACAAATAACTTTATAGGGCCCATTTGGAAGTACGTGTTAGAGGTCCTGACCATGGGTTACAAGCGACTTAACGCGGTCTCAAACGCTGAGAGACCGTTAGTTACCAGAGACTTTGTGGGGCCCAATTAGGCAGCGACGACCACGGATCATGTGAGACTCTGTAGGGCCTATTTGGTATTTAGCAGTCTCGACGAGGGGGTTACAAGCGACTATGGCGGTCTTCTTCAACGCCGACAGCATGCAGTTCTAAATTTTCAGCTTGTCATGAAAACAGAAGAGATAAGCTTTAGAAATACTTTATTAGACGACGACATAGGTTGTAGAAATATTATTTGACGACATACGCTGAGAAATGGTTCACTACCCTCTGTTCAACTTGTACGTCACACTGTCAACTGGGAACCACTCAGGCGAGACCTGTGCGGTACACACAATTTTGATATAGTGCTTTGACTTGACGTAGTACGCTGAAAAACGGTTTACTCATAAATGTGCAAGGACCACGAAGTATAGCCGTACAGTGCTGAACATGCTTGTACTAAAATCGAAAGTGTACTAGTTGCACGCGATTGATGGTAACTGTTGTAGTCGGGTTTCTACATCGTGGGTACGATTGTGAAACATTAATAATTAGAGTATATCTGCTCAATTCCTACACTATGAGAAATATTTTGAGAATTTTTTTTAACAGAAGCAACGAGAGACGTGGACGTTCACTGTTATTCGCTCAACTACGTCAAGTCAGCTGAAGACCGACAAGCCGCAGCCTGTACAGCACCGATCCGAAGTTCAAGATACCTAAAGTAGTGCAAGTCAGTGTTTTCTCTGGCGAAGGCTGGCAGTAAGTGTAATGAAGCATGCCCGTCAGCTTGCTTATTTGATGATACCGAATGAAATTTCTCACGACTGCTCTTCGTTAGGTGCTAGCGCTAGGCTAGGTTAATAATAAATACAGGCCCTCAGAAATGCAATCTCAAGCTGAGACAGCATTTCTCGATGGCTTTTTTTAGGCTGTGATTGCTTCATCCTCATTTCACGGTGCTGTGTTTTTGTCATTCTTCCTCCTAGACGCCTGCTCGAGCAAAATGTGTACGTTTCTTTGGGATATGCGCGTTGTTCCTCGTTCATTAGTTTTTCTACATAGTGACTACGCTTTAATATCAACTTTTAGAAAACTGGGTAAATAAAACATGCACGCAGGAGAGACGATTATAAACGTTCATATTCAGAGCTCGGTCTGACAAGTGCTGTAGACTGCTTTGAACTCCTTCGAAGAGCTTAAATTCGACATATGAATGAGGACTGTTGCTCACAAAAAACAGGGACACAGGAAGGAGCACAGATAGACAGACGAAGCGCTATCTAACAGCAGTTTATTGGCGGGAAATTTGATCTTATAAATAAATAAATAAATAAATAAATAAATAACGTGTCTGTCTAGCTGTGTTCCTTCTTGTGTCCGTTTTTTTTTGTGTGCGCAACAGTTTTCGTCCAGATGAATCGTCAACAACTCCAAGTCGAAACCCTCCTGAAGGATCGACATAGGAAACGTTATAATTTTAAGACAGATAAAAGGTTGCAATGATTAGAATTCTGACGTGATGCAAAAAGGAAACTTGAAATTATTACAAGCTTAATAAGCACTCTTGTACTTGCCGCTTCAGGATGAGTATGTTTTAATTTCGGGTAACAAATTATTTCGCGTCATTCGCCTATGACACTCCATATAGGCAAGGATATTATGATCTTTCAAGAGTGAAATACGGGCGTGATGATCAAGTCGTGTGCACCGTTCGGCACCACTTGTATATTACCCTATAGCACAGTTTTAGCACCGTTAGTATCTATGCAACATATGACTGCGTTGCCTTCAGCTATACGCTGCTGAGCACTTATTAGTACCCTGGATTGCTGCAGAAGTCCAGTTTGGGAATTTCAGTCTTTCGGAAGTGGCGCTGGTCTGTGAACTTTCTCATACTTCGGACGTCCCATATGACACCGGTTACCTCGGTGACATATGGCTAATCACATTATCACTTGTGACAAGTGGTTAGTTAAGTGGATCCGGCCCCTGATCTCAATTTGATCGATTCTGCCTTTGGTCATAGCTGAAGGCAACACCGTACGTCATTATCGTGAGAAAACGCGCGGACGTATCTTACAGCCGCAACAACAGCCCGTTTCACCGATGTGATGGCGTTGCGCTTTTAATTTCTTTCAAATGCCCCGTATGATATTTTTTCTGCCAGACAAACACCGAATTAAGGATAAGCTCAGACGGGGCAATTGTTGAGCACGGTGATCAAAGACGTGTTGGGGCAGCTGAAGGCTTCGTTGAAGCTGCGCAGCGAGCGCGTCGAGAAGCGACACACGAGTTCGGCGAGCCCGCGCGGCTCGTGTCTCCGCTGTCGCCAGTTGATGCAGAGGCCCACGAAGAAGAGCTGCTCGGGCGCCAGGCCGAAGCGGTCCTTTTCCCTCTTGAAGCGAGCCGCGTGCAGTGGAGAGTGCCGCACCTCCTGCGTAAGGGCATTTATACACTAGCTCACTGCGTGTACTAAAATTTTCACTGTACATACCTTAGGGTTGCACAGGACAACTCGTCAAGTTAATAATAATATTTGGGGTTTTACGCGCCTAAACCACGATATGATTATACTGCACGCCGTAGTGTAGGGTTCCCGAAATTTTGACCATCCGGTGTTTAACGTATACCTAAATGTAAGTACACGGGCCTCAAACATTTTCGCCTTCATCGAAAATGCTGCCGCCGCAACCGGAATTCGATTCCGCGACCACAAGGTCGCGGGATCGAATTCCGGATCGAGTCCCAGACGGCTCATGGTCCCTCTTACAGGGGCGGCGTTCGCTGTCCTACTTGAGGCCTCTTGTCTCGACTCACGGTCATTTCCCGATGCTGATTTTCTGGATTCGAAGCTTGGTCAATCCGAGCCTCATCGCCAGTGTTGTGTAGTCAACAGTTGCAGTCGGGGAAAGAAGGCAGCCTAGCAATTGAGGTAGCGGACAAAGAACTTAGGGATTTATTACAGACAGTAGGACTACATGCTGCGGACGCTGCCGGCTACGTGGCGTGCTGGGTGCGGTCTTGTAACTTCCTATATACCACTCTATAGGGGGCGTAGTAAGCGGCCATGGTTACTTGATGCCGCTTTCGAATTACTCGAAGGTCGACCAGACATGTCAAAAACATGTTGAGAAAATATGACGGCAATACCTGTTATGCCAATCTAAACCCGGAGTTTATCAGCAGCACCTCACTGTCACTTCGTAATACAAGCCTTCTTTATAATACTCGCAGTTCCTTTGTGCTGGACATCGCACAGCCAGTGGATAAGTCAGCTGTGTATCATGATACTGGCGAACAGGACACAGACGAGTCGAGTAGAGAGACACCAACGACGCCAGACTTCCACTGCTGAAGCCTTGCGCTGTTCGTGTCTCTCTACTCGTTTGTGTCCTGTTCGCCAGTATCTTACATAGCTGTAACCGAGACTAACCAGCCCAACTGTCAACGCTTAGCGATAAAACAGCTGAACGCTGTGGGAAACCGTGCGCCTCACACAGGACGACATGATAGTGTAACAAGAACTCAAACCACCGGAAGGTAACCGCGGACTAGACTGACTAAAACATATGTTCTGTAGACAAAAGAGAGGTCAGAGCCAGAAAAAAAAAATCGTCAAGTGTTACACTCGTAAGAATCCTGGTGGCTTCGTGTTACAAACGGGTGGTTGTCAAGAGCCCTTTCCTAATCATTAGACCACATTGCGGGATTCCGCAGATCTTATTCGCAATAATATTTGTCGATGCGCCTCGAGTTGTCGATGAATTTGCCCTCGCCTTGCCAATTGCTAGCTTCCTGGTTAGCTCCGTTGGTAGAGCGACCGCACCGGAAAGGCGGTGGTCCCGGGTTCGATCCCCGGACCAGGCCGAATTTTTCGGCAAGTAAGAAGCTGTCTTTCTGAGAAATCCGTATGTATTTCCTTGTGGCTTCGTGCTACAAAGAAGGCGAAAGCCTGGCTGAACTGTCTTGTTTGGATTGCTGCACTAATGTAAGACAAAATAACAGCAATGAGCAGTACGTATGTTTGGTATTAACAAGGGCCCTATGAACGCCTTATGCGAGCCCCTTTTCGTGTTGCGCATGTATTTACATCTTCCGCTCGCCGCGCCGTACTGATGTTAGTTTTCACCACTTTCGGTGCAAGCTTAAACGTGGCAAAATGTTTACGTTTCGTGAGGACCTCGCCGTTAGAGATATTTGAGATGCAGGCGCTTTTCTTTTTACTTATTTTGTTAATTTACAGTGAGCCGGTCATTCTCCAGCATCAATAAATTCACCGAAAAACGCCCGCGATATTGTGCCGGGAACGCTCGCGAGCGCACGTCAGCAGTTACTGAACATCTTAGTTGCGGCGGCGTACACAAAATCCTCGTCACGAAAGTGCTTGCTGCAGACCCGCGAGTTCACGTTGGCGTCTTTTCCAATTTTCTGCTTTACCAGCCACGTGTCCCGCACTTTTTTTACACTTGTAGTAATGATGAAAACATACAGCGGGATCTGTCGAATACGTCTGGCACTGCGGCACCGAACAGTACACAAACAAGCCGAAGCTGCTTGCACGCAACCTAGCACTGCTTACACGGCGATAATATCTGAAGCTGGCCAGATTAAGCTTCACACGTTGAGAATTGGACCTATAGGCGATGCGCAAAGCGCCGACCACGCCATCTGCCGCCATGGCTCGGAAGCGCTTGCGGGGCCCGGCGAACAGTGTTTCAGCGAGCGTCTACGCGAGTGCACGGATGGATGTGTTTTTCAACGTGATTTAACGACTCTCTCGGGCTTCAGCGATGTCGAAAAATAACTGCTGCGTTGTCGGCTGCTCAAACACATACAAAAACTCGCCAGGAACGCACTTTTACAAGTTTCCGGTGCTATTTCATGAGCGAGAGCGACGGCGACGGTGAATTGCGGCTGTCCGACGCATAAGGTAAGCAATCGCGCTTTGTTTCGGCAGTGTTAGAACGATTACCGTGTTTTTATTTCTCCATTTATGTCGCTACGTCTTCAGCGAACGCTACTACGTTTACATTTGGTCGCCTCGCCTGCATTGTATATGCTCGTCGGTGCATGTCCGTCGACCCCCTGTAATTTCGCTGAAAAAAATATATTTTGTTGGCCGAGTCCCCAAGACCACAAAACCACTTTTGGTCTCGCGAAAAAAAAATTTCGCCTTCTTTAAAAAAAATTTAAAAGCCTCCACTGAGCCGCAACCGCCTCTTTCGAATTTCGCGGAAATGGGATTTCGATGAGATGCTACAAAAAAACTATTGTAGCTGTAGGTCTGACAAATTGTCTCCACATACTACCGATAGTTTGCGTCGACAAAACGTTATTACTTCGCAGTTTTGATGCTCTTATTTTAAGAAAAAAAATCGCAAAGTCGCAAAGTACCAATGCTTCTCTACAGCACAATGTTCAATAATGCTCGAATTTAAGATTTTTTTTCTCCGCGTGCATAAAGGCCAGACTTCCCAAAAGTTTTGAGAACATTGCGATATATTAGGTTAACAAATTCGCTGAACGAAATTGCTGAGAGTGACTTCAAACGTCAACTAGAAATGTTCAACTGAGGACAAGTCTCAAAATGCAATATTTCGAAGATGATTTAAAAAAAAACACCATCTTCGATTTTCTTTAAACATTTCAGAATTAAAGCCAAGCACGTGTTCTAACTTAATCTGTAAAAACATGTTGCATTATTTTTGTGACGTAGAAGTTATGAAGCACGAAAAGTAGCCAAATTGATGTAAACTGAGTAACCACAACATTGAGCGAGCATGGAGCAATAATTTCCACTATCATTATTTTTAGGTCGTGAATATGTTCTGTGGATTGATGGATTGACAGAAAAGAACAGGAACAGTTGGTTCTGAAGAGCAAATTATTACTACATTTTACGCACATCACAAAGAAATTTGCAGTGGTTTAGCTCGGCTATGTCAGGATATACGTAGCGTTAGCAAAGGTTCAGCTGATTATTCTTAGCTTTCCAGATTATCTAGGATTATTAGCCTCCTTCTGTTCATTCTTCGTACGCTGAATCGCTAGTTGCCAGGCAACTACTTCGGGATCCTATGAGATAAGCTTCTCGGCCCTTCTGCGCCGTTGAGCAGCATTTGCGCTCTCCTTCTCCATGGCGTTACCCACCTGCAAACGCCAGTCAGAGGCGCTATCGAGCGGCTTCAGCGCAGTGTCAGAAGGCGAAGAGCTGCGCGCGCCCCGGCGCCAGTGTGTCTGGCGAGGTTAGACGCCACTCCTCCCGAACGTGCAGACCAGCAGCGGCGAGCCGCGCGCGACAGTGGCGGAGTCTGCGCGCGCGCCGGCGCCAGTCTGTCTGGCGCGGCTAAGACGCCACTCCTCCTGAAGGCGCACGCCAGAAGAAGCCTCATCCATCAGAGAAACCGACATTTTGTGCCAGAACTGTTTCAACCGCTTCAAACAGATCGCCGTAGAGTCTCTGGATGCATCTCATTCTGACGAAAATTTTGTTCCCGAACAAATTGCTGTCGAAGAGCTAAACGTATTCGTGAAGACAAAAAAATATTTTTTTTCAGCGAAATTACAGGGGGTCGACGGACATGCACCGACGTTCTTCTCTGAAGACACCCAGCAAATACGTAGCCAAGCTGCTATGACAAGCTAGGTGACCACCAGCTCCGCAGTGACTCAGTCCCGCGCCACTAGCGCAAGCTGCCGAGATATTTTTTCGCAAGTTTATCGTGCTGGTTTGAAAGTTTTACCAACGCTGACCCTTCGCGTGGCCGCACCCGTGAAATCCATGCGCCGGCGCGACAGCGCTCCCTCAAAATCTACTATATAAACACATGGCACGTAAACGAAGCTACTGTGTCGAGAAAAAACGTTGGTTCATGCGTCAACACATGCAGGCATTAGTGATCGGGACGTTGTAAAGAAAGCGGTGTACTTAGGATGAGCTCCACTTCGTAAGGAAGCTTGTTGACGCTTGTCTGTGGCAAACACTTGGCGCGTATAGTGACATTGTCGTCCCACACAGCTGTTACATCGGACACATGTCCACTATTATAAAGCGCGGCTCCTTTGCGCACACTATCGCCGCAAAAGTAATTATCAGGGACGCGCACAAGCGGCAAATCGCACGCGCGCACTTCCGTCATGCTTGCAGTGAAAGGAGGCGTCCACTACGCGACCCGCATGCGGTTCCAACGGCCGCCGCCACGCGGCTTTCAGTGGCGCCCCTATAGGCGCTGCGCATCGCGGATAGCGCACCGCAATTTCACCCAAACGTCGCGTTCCGCAACAACTCGGCAGTAAGGGAAGCAGGAGCATCCTATCTGTGACGTCAAAACGATTGCAGCGCCGGCCCCTCCAGTGGAGGCCCTCGCGGCCAATACAAGCGTCTAAGTGGCCACAACAATGCAACCGTATGTGCGCATCAGAAGCCATCCGGGTGATACACAAGTCAATACACGTGGTATGAACGCGTGTGTCATCACCAGCCTAAAACACACGAAAAGGCAAGAAAAAAACTTTCTAGTCCGAAGAAAATCACCCTACAATGATCTAACGTGACAGAGCCCCATTTGATAATCGCAACTTTTTCCTTCAAAGGGCAACATATGTATAACAATTCGCCTGTTGTTGTTAGTAAGAAAGGGTTGCGATTCTTGAATGTGAGTTTGTCACGTTAGATTATCATAGGATAATTTTTCCGGAACAAAAGCTTTTTTTTTTTTTCAGATCGTTTCGTTTAGGTTGGTTATGACGCACGCGTTCATACCACGTATATTGACTTATCACCCGGATGGCTTCCGCTGCGCATGCATGGTTGCTTTGTGGTAGATGATGGCGTTTGTGTATATTCGCATTGTTTCTTCGAAGTTAACTGTTCCTTGTGAGTCAGCTCTCGTGTTATAACCATATTTTCCTCTTTGCTCATCTGTTTAGCGCTGTAGCTGGTCAGTTCTGACTTGACGATTCTATTTCAACGTTTTCTTTTCTTCTGTTTGGCGCATCGTCTGTGATCCTAGCGGCACTGCCTACAAGTTATTAGTGCTGAAATCAGAAAGCCGCAAGCGGTGAAATATAGGAATAGTACCGAGCAATAAGGATTGTTATTATTGCCATTATTATAACAACGCAAGAGCGTAACTTACAGGGGCGTAGCCAGAAATTTTTTCGGGGTGGGGAGGTGGGGGGTTTATTTAACCATACTTCATGTATGTTCGTGGGTGCGTATTTATGTGTGCGTGTTATATACGCAAGCAAAATTGAAAATATCAAGGGGGGGGGGGGTTGAACCCCCCTACTCTACCCCCCCCCCCCTTGGTTACGCCCCTGGTAACTTAGCGGAAGCAACGTGATTTTATTGTCTTTCAAGTGTATCGTTCATTAATTGCACGTTAGTACACTTTTCGAGGAAATGAATTCTTGACACAACAAAGTAACACTCGATGTCAATAACTGTGTAAGTGCCCATTTTACCTGCGTACCCATACACCTCTGCGTCGAGTCGCACATAGGGTGCCCGAAACCAATGCGGATAAACGTCAGATGTTTCCCTCGTTTTATGTGCTCGGCAAACAAAGAACAATGACTCACCATGAAGGCCTTGAAGACGATCTCGGCTGTGACGGACGCACGCAGGGCGGCTCTGGGTATCTCGGTGGCGTTCCAGTCACCTTCCAGAAACACGTTCCGCAGGCACTGGTATTTCCTACGCAGCGAGTTGAAAAAGCGCTCCGACCAAACCCGCTCGTAGACGCCAGTCTCGTTAAGGATGCTGGGACTGCGCAGGAACAGCTGGCCAACCTGGTATCGAACACGAGTCTTTACGATTTGCTCATACTCTCTAACATCAAGGCTATTGAGCGGTTTCTGAATCGGCCACGCAAAAGCGGCGCTGGAAGCCTATCTTAAAAATCGCCTAATGCGAAGATGGACTCTTATTAGAGATCAGCGTATCGGGTAACAGTCAAGTGTTGGTGAGTGTAGTTTTGCACGCAATGGTAAACGCAAATAACTCCAACGGATAGCCCTTACAACATTTTTAGCGCCAAGAAGGAAAAATGAAGCTCCAGAAAAGAGAAGACAGTGCACAGGGCAAGCGCCAAACATCAACTGAATTTATTACAGAAAGAAACAAACTCACAGACGTACACAGAAGGTACACATCATAAGCGCATACGTGCAGTGGCCACGTCACTAACATAGCATCAGTTCAAAAAGGTTCGACTCACTGATATAAAGATACCAAAATGTGTCGCTAATACACTCATGCCCCTCATATAGTATATAAACATGCTATGAGGGGCACGCGCAAGACTACGAGCTGATGTTGCTAGCAGGCTGTTCACTTTCAGCGCCGCGCCTTGTGCTCAATTAAATAATTCATGTCGTCACAATAAAACATGCACAGTTCAATGCGTGGGTCAAATAAAAAAGAAAAATCCCAGACCCATGATGACAATACATTTTCCCACTTTGTTGTTGCTATTTTGATTACGGATAGGTAAGGCTTCTATGGGGGCGCAAAGAGGGGGGCGCAAAGTCTGCCCCATACATTGACCTAATTTCGCCCCTCCCCCCCTGAAGGGGAACCCTGCGCACGCCTATGGCTTTACGTGCCAAGACCATGATTTCACTATGAAGCGTGTTAATGTATTGGACTCCGAATTATACCCGGGATTCTTTAATGCGAACCTAAATCTACGTACACGGGTCTTTTCGCATTTCGCGCCGTCGAAAGGCAGACGCTATACACCGTTGGTATTACACGAACCAGCATATTAATGAGAACTAACAGACAATAACGCCAAGGAAAGTACATATATACCCCATAAAGTGGACGGGAGAATGACCGCCGCCGTAGCTCAGTGGTAGAGCATCGGACGCGTTATTCGAAGGTCGCAGGTTCGGTCCCTGCCGGCGGCAAGTTATCTTTTCGTCCACTTTACTTTCTTCACATTTATATTCTAAATACTACAGATAACACCCCCTATACTTTCCTTGGCGTTATTGTCTGTTAGTTCTCATTAATATTGTGTCTCACAAAGAAAACGAGCCCTTAAGAGTCATCTTCTTTCCTTCATTCATAGCAAGGGTCTCGTTCTGGCAGACTTGATGCCTTCAGGTAGTATGCGAGGGATGGTCAGCTGCCAGCTCGTAAAAAAAAAAAAAAAAGATCACGTGCTACGTGACGCCAGAAAGGCAGAAAAAGAGTGTTCCACACTCGCCGCCATGGCTGCGAATGGCGCTGACTAACACTCTAAGGTTTAAATGCACATATATACCCCATAAAGTGGACGGGAGGATGACCGCCGCCGTAGCTCAGTGGTAGAGCATCGGACGCGTTATTCGAAGGTCGCAGGTTCGGTCCCTGCCGGCGGCAAGTTATCTTTTCGTCCACTTTACTTTCTTCACATTTATATTCTAAATACTACAGATAACACCACCTATACTTTCCTTGGCGTTATTGTCTGTTAGTTCTCATTAATATTTTGTCTAACAAAAAAAAAAAACGAGCCCTTAAGAGTCATCTTCTTTCCTACGAACCAGCATGGAAATTCTTTCGGCAACACGGAGAGAAATCGGCCAAGTTCGCGAAGGGTTTCAAGTGAAGCGCGACCGAGTCAATCACAAACGAACGCTGTACTTGATTCGACACCGCGTCGATTCAAGCTCGAGTCGTGTATGTGGAATTCGTAAGCTATGACACGTTCAGCAATAGGCTGTGCACAGCCACGTGCACCATATACCGCGCTGCACGTTTCAATACGTACGTACAAAGCGTGTACGCTGGTCTGTCGCATTTGACCTTCCACTCGCCTGCTCGGCAACGTTGTATCCAAGACCGGCGTAGTTGAGCGAGAGTGACTGGCCCGAGGTGAATGACGGCGGCAGCATGATGGCCGGACTTAAGTGCACCATGCTGTACACGCTGGCCATGTACGGCACCCCCGCCTCGAACGGAGGCACGAACGGTTCAGTGACGTTCGCCGACGAGCTCAGCAGGAGGCGCACCATGTACTGGGCCGTTATCCGGGAGAGCCGCAGGAAGTTGTACACGTAGTCGACGTCCCTTTGGTCCGGCACGTGCGCGTACATACTGAGGTATAAGCGCGAACAGGAGGCCGATTACCGCTAGCCCGAGAAATATAGCTAGCATTAATCGCTGAGACACAGGTGGCGTTACACATGCCTGACTGCTTGGAGATGGTTTGCTAGCTTTTTCATAAAAATAAGACAACACTTCGAAAACGATTAGCCGAATGAAAACTCTGCACCGTCTATGAATCTTGAGGATTCCTGGGCCTCACTGTGAGGGTAACTGGGGTGGCCGTCAACATGATACCCCCTCCCATCTTCGCCCACCTTTTGAATTCGGTCCACGCAGGGCAACAACTCGAAAGCCTTTTCGAGGAAGTAAGATCTGTGATATGATTAAATTTGAGTAAATAGCACTGGTAGTCAATTATACAAACCAGAGGCCGTATTTGTAATGATTTCTGCCCCTCCTATCTATTCATTTCATATTACGTCCGTCGCGGCGAGTGGCCTATCCAGGCAAAAGCGCAGGTGCAGCGTTTATTGTTTTGATGACGAAGTGCAATAAGAACCGAAAAAAAAGGAAATACAACAACGACGCGTTATATATTTCCAAAGTGCGCAATAAGTACGAATTCGTAATCGTAATACCCACGACTTCAGATTACGCTTTAAGCTTCATATATCGAAGTCCAAGAGTTTCATGTAAGCTCAAAAATAATAAAATGACGAAAGTCTTTTCGTTTAGTTTCTTAAGCGGCGGAGACGAGGTCGATCTCGCGTAAGGTTCAAATGCAACTTCCCGAGTTTCTGTCTTTGTTACTAATCACTGAAAAGATTCAGCAGCAGTTTCCGCCATGCACATCGTACAGCGTTGTATAGTACAATCTCGATGATGTCTATACGAAGCAGCTCTTGTCTGTAGCCATGTGCTACTGAATAACGCCTTTTCTGCAGAAAGAATTACAAAATAGCGTTATTGTGGTTCTGGGTCATCCTGTAATTTCGATAACGACAAGCTGACTCAATTTACCGAGACTCCGTCAGCATCCTTTGGTTTTCTCGTGCCACGCCCAGCCACTGTTACAGTGATGAGGCGATTATCGGAACGTGATGCTTAAATGCACCGTTATCTTGTGATGTGAGCACAAGAATATTGCTTCTACCACAAATTGTTTCCCTGAGGTAATAGTCGTGTGCCTCAATACGGCCACAGCGATACAACGATTTTCGCATTCATAAATCCTCCACAGTGCGCGCTGGGGTGCCGATCTGCTTTACATCATGAACGCTCTCGGTTACATGGCTGCCCTGAGGCTCTAAAGTGCTGCAAGCATCAGCTAGCGGCATGATCAGATTAGACAGACGCTCATCAATGTCTGGGATAACCGTGCATTTATAAAATTGCTCCATTAGGATGGTTTTTTCCACGTGAAGAAGGAGAGTGAATTGCTTTGTTTCAGGGGAGTAAACCTGGAAGTGAAATATTGTACGTAATTTTAAAAGTCCTAAACAAAGTCTTGCAGTTCTTGTTAATATTTTACTCGTTCACACTTACAATAGAGGCCCCTTGTTTCTACGAGGCTCTCAGCGCAAGACTAGCTTTCTTGTAGGATCTTTTTTTTCTTGTGCTCTTACTGTAAAAGAGTTCGAATTCGTGAAATTCGCTGCTGCTGGACTTAGTGTCATGATGAGGACATACTTGCCAAAGCTTTAATAGCGCATTGCGAACTACTACTGTCATAGGAAATTCAAGAATATAACTGAATTTATTGGATATATGTATTAACTAATCGACATTAAAGAAAAAAAAAAAACGAGCCGCGTATGTGTACGAAAGATGGTGTCTGAATCTTGAATGTTTCCGGTATCTGCCTTCAGAATCCGCTAGTACATTTTTCTTTGCAAAAAAAAAAAAAAACTAAGTGACAATGATTAATAAAGTAATAAGCTACTTTCGATAAGTACCTTACCCACTATTTCGCGCTCAATGTAAGCTTTCGGGATACCATTTAAAACACTAATGAGGTTCGATTTTTCGCGGTATACTTAGGTTCTTTTTTTTTTCTGTAACTTAGAATGAAGCAACGGGGAAAGAATTCCTCCCGCGGTAATCCTCTCGCTGATGCACGGAGCCCGACGGACCCTACGGGGCTATTAAAAAAAGAAGAAGAAAAAAAAGATAACGTACCGCGAACCATTTGCTCTGGAGTTCTCCATGGCTTCGTAATGTTCTTGTTGCAAATAAGACACAGAATTAATAAATTGGATCATCGAGCATTGCTAATTAACTCATTATACATAACGCATACAGAAATAACTTCTCACGATTGCTTCCAAAAACGTTTCGTTCGCGCATATGGCCTCGACGTGCAGTAGCACTGTGTATGTTTGTTGTGTTCGAGTTCGATGCTGTATGTACCTAACAAAACAATCAAGAGAAAGACAACGAAACTGTCGCTCTATCACCGCCTAGCAACGATAAAAGGCGTCGCAGTTTGCCAGCATTAAAATTGTTCTTTCACCCTCCCGAGTTAAATGATTACACGCAATAACAAACAGTGTTTTCTTTTCTTATCGCTGTCGTCGCATATAATCTCACAAGACAGAAAACTGCACGAGGCTTAGTAACACGAATCGCTGTACGAAGCCACCGGTCCAAGCTCATTTGCGTCTCCGTAAGCGTCTCCTCCTCCATCTTGTTCTACGTACCGTAGGACCGAGGCCTCTTCAGCGATATCGATCACCTTCCCTGCAGCCAACTGCGTCCTATATATGCCTGCGTATTTTCTGACCCCATCACACCCTCTGCTGTTGTCGGCTGTATTTTTGTTCCCTTGCCAACCTCATTCTGCTGCTCTAAAATCCCATTCGCTTTGTTCTCTATAGTAACATCGCCTTCGCAACTCCACATATTTTTCTTAATCTCAGCTAGAATATCTTAACTAAATATCAGCTATGAAACAAGCGTAGCAATAAAAGACGAGGAGAAAATCATATACGAATTAAAAAATTACACTAATTTCCTCTCTGTTCCTCAAAATGCACATGGCCGTCTTCTTGACAATCAATACTATACGCATGTTTCTGCTTTGGTCTTCGAATCCTATACAACTCTTTCCCAAGCGTTTTAGTCGTTGGTGCTGTCGTCGTCATTCAAATTCGGGTCTCATGGCCTAGTATGGGTAAAATGAAGGTATGTTATACTTTTGTCTCAGGCATTTCAGTAGGCTGGTGCTATTGAGTTTTTTTTCTAATTATCAGGATTTCCCATGTAAAACCACACTGCAGTACAGCTTCAAGATGTTGACTAGCAATCGCGAACTCTTTCTATCTACTCTGTCGTTTTTTTTTTTTCTATGCTCACGCGCTGCAAAAACCTGGCAGTATGAGCACAATTTAGAGAAGCTGAAAGAAGAAGAGGCTCTGCCGCGATGAACTCACTGGTCTAGCTGGCGGGGATCGTGCAACGAGGCGAACGTGTACGGGAAGACGCGCAGCTTGCCGATCTTGTCGATCAGCCGCTCCTCGCTCGGCCTGCCTTCCCTGGGGAGTGCTGACACAAAGTTTTTGGTCGCCTGGGTGACGCCCTGGACTATGGCTTGCATCTCCTCCACGTCACTTTTGTTGATGGCTTCGTGCAGGTACAATCGTTCCACGGCAAACGGCATAAGCCTGCGGAACAAAGCGTGGAGTGAAACACCCGTGGCAGGCAGGGCGTTAGCTGATGCACTGCCTGCTTGACGTGGTTATTAACAACATAAACTTGCGACATTCGTCACAGGTATACATGCACGGGAAGGAGCAAGAAGAGAAGAAACAGCTAATGTATATTCCACAAATGACTGCAGCGTGTTACAGCAAAAGTGCAAGTTGGCAACGTTACATCGCTTCGAGAAAGTGTCCCGCGGGATATTGCTTCATTTCGGTTAAAAAGAAAGTAATGGAACGCAAATCAGA
Organism: Rhipicephalus sanguineus; assembly: GCF_013339695.2. Lineage (NCBI taxonomy): Eukaryota > Metazoa > Arthropoda > Arachnida > Ixodida > Ixodidae > Rhipicephalus > Rhipicephalus sanguineus. The sequence continues at coordinate 128,253,925 of NC_051176.1, forward strand.
CCCTCGCTTCAGTGCTGGTGCAGACTATATGCGCATGAAACTAATTCCCGGCTCTATAACCGCAGTGCCTGCCTGCTTAGCGGCAATGGTGTTTCGCTGCTGAGCAAAAGGCTGTTGCTCCGATTCCAGCGGATAAATTTTGTGGGACGAAATGATGAACATCTAATATATTAAGATGCACGTTGAAGAACCCCATGTGGCCAAAGTTAAATCTGAGTCCTCTACTGCGGCATGCCTCGCATCTTGGCTGTGGCATAAAAAAAAGCAAGAATTCAGTTTTAATTTTTTTATGGCTATATACCGGGTATTTCGCCTAACTGCAAATGAGAAGGTTAGTGCATCATATCTCCTAGTGAGTTCATTGGTATAATGTTGGTATTTGTCCTGAACTAAGTTAAATTCCTCAAATTTGTAAATGTTCGCCAACTTCATTCATGTCATTAAGTTTGATAAGAAATTTTGTAGCACGTGCCCAGAATTACCAAATGCAGTTGTTCCAATGACGTTTGTCTTGTACGTGGTCCTTTTTTCCGGGCACACTTTATACGCAGTGCGCTCAACTGTGTTCACAAAGGCTGCACAAGGGGCTGCATGCCCGTTGAAACAGAAGCTGACGAGTCTCTTTCGATCCGTTTTCCGCGTCAGCCTATTGCTTTGTTATATCGGAGTGGTGCTGGCGTGACTGCCTCAGACGCCACGGCGATCGTTTCATTTCACAACGAAGCGGCATTCGTTTTCTCCGGAAATGCAATTTAGAGCGTTGTAAACCAGACGCCCAAGCTAGCACTGACTTTTTTTTTCAATGTTTTTTTTTCTGGGTTTTCCTTTAAATCCCTCTTCTCCCAAAAAAGAACACAACAGACACGCAGGGGAAAACTCACATGTACATAAATTGAATGTTTGGCAGCAGATTCCACTAACTTTCAAATCAAATGTATGCCCAAGACAAATGAAATTAAAGCTGTATAACGCGAGGATTCTTTAAGGGGTGCGACGAACAATAGTATCCCGCTGGTTTGGATCGCCTAAGATTTACACAATTCTTTTCTGAAAGCTTGGTTCAAGTAATGTGAAACGACAGGTGCAATCGCGCGAGATTATTCCCTGTAATTTAGCGTTCTTACTCTCCGAATATGTTACCTTATTACCTCGAATTCTTACGGTAATATACTTAGACATAGTTGTGCTATACGCAACAAGCTGCAGCCTATGAAAGTAGGTGCGAGGTTCTGCGCGACACACGCGCGCACGCCAGAAATCAGGCACGCACATTACGGAAGGTTTCAGTTGCGGCTTCCATCGTTCCATCGGGATCGCAATAATTAAAAAAAATTAACTTTTCAAAAAAAAAACTAACGGCAAAAAAAATTAACGCTTTCAAAAAAATTTAACACGGCAGTTAGGCAACATACTAATTTAATCCGGCAATTACGAGTGTATACCTAGTTCGCTTATCACACCGATATATGCAACCTGTCGCCTTAAGTGATACAAGACCGTTTCGTTGGATGATGTAACAACTTGATGGCGCTATTTGCGGCACTGCGATCCCCGTGATAGTGCCCGACATCGAATAACTGTACCCAACTGCGTTTTGTGACCTATAAGACGAGCGGACGTCTTCTCCTTCGGACCGCTTGTGGCTGCGCGTGGAGCGTGTTTCCACACCCTAAAAAGCGCAGCTTAGCGGAACATCTGGTCGCCTTCACATGCGGTAGAGTAACGTGACCTGAGCAGGAGCGTCACGTGTGATGTCGTACCACCGCCTAAATTTGAATGAAAGATTCTGCCTGGCGTTGCGTAAGTATATCGATGTTTTGCCAGTGTAAGTGGTTGGCCCGTGTCACTGGGGGGCTGTAACCTACGCCGTGCCAGTTAGCGGTTGTTTTTCCGGCACCACTATACTGCCTGAGCCAGGGTCGACAGCGACGTGCCGCTCCACCAATGACGTCATATGGAACGTTTCTGCTCAAGTCGCCTGACTCTCCCGCACGTGACGGCGACTGAAAGTTCCGCTACTACGCTTCTTAGGGTATAAGAATGCGTGTGCGTAAAGCAGTTCGGAGCATGCGCAAACCGGGCTCTGTAAGTTTGGGGCAATTTGCGACGGGTGCGAAGGCTGGGGGAGATGATGTGGCTGGTGGCTTCGACATGCGCTGTCTTCGCGCCCCTAGGTAGCGTATCTCAAATTTCGGAGGCACATTAGATCGAAAGGCTGCACGAAGCGTTCGCACCCCTCTGTCTGCGCTTTTCATCACGCCAGCTTTGTGACAGCCAGTGTTCGTGGTCATCGAGCGAGATGTGTTCACGTAAATGCGAGCATGTCACCATCCTATGCTTCTTAATTGGCAAGCGAATGTTTGCGGCAGTTTGTACAGCCGACAAAACTACGAATCTTACTTCGTGTGCTTGTAATGCTTTGACATCACTGTTAATGCAACTCGCCGTGGTTGTCTAGTGCTTATGGTGCTCGACTACTCACCCGAAGGTCCCGAGATTGAATCCCGGCTGCGGCGACCGCATTTTTGATGGAGGCGAAAATGCTAGAGGCCCGTGCACTTATAGGTTTACGTGCACGTTAAAGAACCCCAGGTGGTCGAAATTTCCGGAGCCCTTCACTACAGCGTCCCGCGTAATCATATTATGGTTTTGGGACTTTGCCACAACCCCGTTAATGGGGAGGCAGTCGCCGGGCAGAATCCAATGGCTGACGTATCGGTCCCCCGAAACGCACCACGAAAACACGGACAATTTAAGAGTAGGTCCTTTTAGCGCGCCAGCGAACGCCGGTTGTGGTCCAAAGACCGAGTCAGAGGCAAGAGTTGATAGCACTAACAAAATATATTCTCAGATAAGGCAGTACGAGAATCACATAAACATGCGCACTTGGCTGGTTCAATCCCAATACAACTCACATGAATCTAACAAACAATGGGGAACAATTAATCACATGAGCTTAAGTCCAAACACTGTGGAATATTCCAGAACAATGAAAGTCCTTTCATATTCACCGGCTTGGCGAGTCCCTCCACGTAGACTGTAGTGCTGACGAGTCGTTCCCCTTCACAGTCGGTGATGACATGTCTCCTCGGTGACATTGTCTCCAAAACTATTAACTGCTCCCACGGCGTCATCTCTCAACACTTCGAAGACCGACTAACTGCACTACATCATAAAATAACACTTCTCTGGCCGACCGAACCGCGCTTTTACAACATAACTTCTTCACTCATTTACTGACTCCTGACCCTCCGTCGTCGCGCGCTTATATGGGGTTGCACCCTGGTTCGCGAATCTTCGACATGACTCATCCGCTCACAGCACAGTGGAACTTTGAGGAAAGGGCGAGCTCTTCCTCGCACATTCGTCTGTGGCGGCGGGCGCGGCGGTGATAGCCGCATTGACGTCTCAAATTCTCTCGATCTTGCGCGGGCGTTAGCTTTCTCGGTGTGCGCCGTCTCCGAGGGGGTGAGGGGGCGCGCTTTCGGCGCCTTTTGATGCGCACGCTCTGTCGAGACTAACCGTTGGCTCCATGATTTCATGCTTGCTGTCGTGTGAAAGCGGCGGCGCGCGCCTATTAAGCGCTCGTTTGTGACAAACGTAAGTCCCAACAATTATTATTACTGCTACTGCGATAATGCGCCACCTTTCGGGCGAAATCAACAATTTTATGTGCCGGAGCGTAATTGACTAGTGCAGTTCAATTTTGTGTTATCATTCAGTGTCAAATCATCAAATCAAATCAAAATGAGTTTATTAAGACGTGTATACAAAAAATGCGTACATAATATTTGGACCAATAGCCTACGTTGCTAGTAGCTGGTCCAATAGAGAAAATACATAAAAGTTGGCAACGCACATGATTGGTCATGAAAATTGATTGGTTTTATACATATGGAAGAGTTCCTTGATCTATGGAAGAGTTCCTTGATTCCCCTTCATGGAAGAGTTCCTTGATTTGTGGGCTCTCGTATTGATGCAGTACGATGCTTGATACAGTGATCCGCGAGCGTGGTAACCATTGCAAGCCTCACAATCGAACAGTGAAGAACGACTGCGCAGTTACAAAGTGTGCTGTTGCAGCTACGGATGTGGCCCCACCATAGGCGAGCGGAGGGCTCCTCATCAGGGGGGGGGGACAGACTTCGCCCCCCCCTTCTATGTGACTAGGGGGCGCCAACCCCCCCCCCCCCCCCCCCGGGCCACGCCTATGGGCACCACCGATTCCCTTTGACGGCAAAACGCTCCCATGCTGTTTAGTGGTTCTAGATTAGGATGGCAACGTTCATACGCGCGCCGCAATTTCCTGCCGTTCACTTCGGCGAGGCGACGGTAAGGGCACTTTCCGATACGAGCCTTTGTTCACATCGGAATACGTAAATGGCGGCGTGGAAGGCTGTCGCTGTGCCGCACCAAAATTGGGGCGGCCAGTTCCGGCTCATTATCACTGACTCCATGGGCGCCTGCCGCAATATTGAGCAAGGGTATATATTCCATACCGCGCATTCAAAATCCTCCACGCATGCGAGTACCCAGGGTACACGACCCGTCGTACTATCGTGTGGGCTCCGGCTCATGCGGGTCTTGAGGGAAATGAGGCAGCGAACTCTGCCGCCCGCGCGCTTACTCACCGGGCATCACCTCATCCACAGCCAGCTGCGAAACCCAATTTTCATCCGACCACCACCTTCAGATAGATCACCCCTCTTCATCAAACCTCTCATGACCTCTATCCCCCCTCTGTAAAGGCCTCACAAGGGCGGCGGAGCGCTAGCTTCTCCGCGTCTTCACAAATACTGTAGTGCAGTACAGTACGGTCCACTCTTAGAGGGAACACGCGAGCGCGTGGCCGGCTGTCCGCGGAGCGCTAACTGCTGGCGAGATTTGTAAATTCAGCGCAAGCACTTCAAATCTGCTTTCTCGGGCGCTTGATCGCACTCTGAGGAGGACTTTTCTTACACATATATCACATGGTATGGGAATGCCCCTACAATCCGACTTATATTCACCCCACCGCCCCACCCGAAAGCACTGGGAAGCTGTCCTGCTCGGCTGCTCTGAACTCCAAGCCCAACAGGCATTGGTGGTTAGAGCCCGGGCCGCCGTGGAAGCTACAGTGATCCCGAACTAGAGATCCCTCCTATGTGCTTGTGAGGGGCGGGTCCTTCCGACTTGCCCCATCTACACTTCTCAGTGTAAATAGATAAATAAAAGTTTTCCACCACCACCAGAGAACGTCGGCGCTCGCATTAACCTTCTTCTTTAGAATCTCTTCATAATCTTAAGCTTATGCGCTTTACAAGTCCGACGACTTGCATGATCTAAGTTATAGAACACGCTTCTTCTCATTTGTATCCCACTAACGGCAGTTAAATTAACACTGTAAAGCAGTGCACCCACCCACCGTTTCTATATACACTCAAATTTTCGACGTGCATTTTTTCATGAAGCGTAATATTAAAATCCCCGTCGCGCCGTCGCACCCTAATGATCCTGTTTATCGCGGTGTTCCATAAGTTTTATCATGCTAATTCAACTTTGAAAGATCAACTCGTGTTTGATTCTATTTCGTCTCGCGGTGATCATCATTTCAAAGTGAGGGTTGCGACATGTCGCCGTTAGCGCACATTTTGATTCTTTCATCCCCTGCTCCAGCGGTGAATGACGCAGTCTTCCTTCGTCCACTGTTACCGCCAGTCCATCACTGACGCCGTCCCCTTGAGCAAAAGCTGTAACTGATCATTTGTAAGTCCCCTCCTCTCTGCAATCCACTCGGGAGAAAAATAAATAAATAAATAAATAAATAAATAAATAAATAAATAAATAAATAAATAAATAAATAAATAAATAAATATTTCTTTTCGCATTGAGTAGACAATAGAGAATAAAAAATGAAGTTGTTCAGCCATCGGTGCTGCCATCAACTTTGGTAAAAATATTCATTCAGAAGTGAAGTACGTACGGAGATTATTAGTGAATTAAGGGAACTATTGCAATATGTCTGACGCGCAAAAATTAGAATACATAAAACTCCAAGTGAAATGAATGAAAGGAGAAAGTCATGCCATGTGGTCGGTTACCACATACACATGCCAGATGGTAGTTCAATTCACTACCGATGCTCGTGGAAGAATTGCCGTAAGATTAAAATGACTAGCTGATGGACTAGTTGGTGCATCGTTGCATGCAGAATCAGCGTCAAAACATCCACCGCCTTAGTCTTCCCAGTCATTTTACATGCGTTTTCCAGTTTGAGCAATACTATTTTAGTGATGTGTAAACACAGCTTCACTCCCATACCAAGACATTAACTACGATAAAAAAAAAAAAAGATTTACCATCACTCTCACATCCAATAATCGCATTTGACAATTGGGAACACACTGGTTTTCATAATGCTTCCCGCATTATCGGCTATTGGTTATGATGAGTGTTGGGCATACGGACGCCATTTGCAAGGAATAGAAAGGCTGTAAAAGCGTGTCCGTGTCCTAGAGCAGACCTTTTGGGAAAAAAAAAAAACGAAACGAGTGGCATTCGTTGTTGGTTACTAAACATTCCCCAACAATACTGTCAGCATCTCAGAAATGACCCGTATTCAGTAAAGGTTATTTTTCTTTCTTTTTTTTTTCATAGCACTTGAGCGGAATGGTTGGTAACTGTGATTGCGGTAGCGCGGCGGCGTGAAAGCTTCTGGACACAATTGTTAGAATATATGGCCCATTGTTCGTTTGTGAGGTCATAGAGATGCAATACTCACATGTGCACGTCCGCGTAGCAGCGCAGCCACATGTCTCTCAGTCCGTGGGTGAAGTTGGGCACGGGCGAGCTGTAAGCGAGCGTGTGAGAAGCCACGCGGCTCATGTACCACACCAAGTATAGACCGATATAGGCAGATACGTGTGTCGCTTCCAGTGGTTCGAAAACGTAGGAAACCATAAATTTGAAGTATTCGTCGTCCACAATCAAGAATGTCCTCTTGGAAACATCGAAGAACTCCAACTTCTTGTGCAGCAGCGCCGACAGGGACTGCCAGAATCCGGTTCGCGGGTACGCCGTGCTGAGCTTCAGTTCGACGTGCAGAGGATTAGTGACGGACAGCTCGGAAACGATCTGGTTCACGCCCTTTATAGCCCTGATAAGGGCAGCGTAAGACATGCCAGGCTCGCCAATGACCTCAGCGCATCGTCTGACGAACATTTCAAAATTTTCGCTCGAACCGAGTTGCTGGAGGTAGTCAGCAAACGAGACGACGTCGTAGCTTGGCGTGACGTACAGCACGAAACCTTCCCCCGAGAAAAGGCTGCGGCCGGCGGTCAGCCTGAAGAGTGGTGCGATACCGGCGTTGAAGTTGAACTCCACGATGCTTCGAACGGCGGCGTACTTGGTCGCGGCGGGCATCTTGGGAAACGAGAGCCCGCCCGCGCTCAGAACGTTTCTTATGGCGTCCACGTCTTCGTTATCCTGCATGGTCAGCTTTAGGCAGCCACGTAACAGCATGGCGGCCTTTTGAACTGCGCTTTGACGAGATCTCGGCACTGGCACAGCAGAAACCCATCGAAGCGCCGCTATTCGCAGCGCCTGCTCGACACGAACAAAGTAGCGGGCGGCGCTGCCATCGCCGCACGAGTAATTGAAGAAGTCCTGGCAAGGTTCCATGGATGGCGCGATAGATCCGTGAACAGCTATGGCTACATTGTAACAGCGCGGCTCCTTACACTGCACAAGACAGTGGAAGAGCACGAACGGCTGCAACAGCGTCACGCTTAGCGTCACGGATGTCACCGACACCAGGAACACGCAATATTCGATCAAGCGTCCTCCGCGGACGCTGACGGGTCTCGCAGGAGTCGGTGCTGTGGTGGCGCGACTCGGAGCGACGGGAGATGTCGGGATGGTCCTTGGCGCGGCGACGTCGAAGGAAACCGCGCGCTGTCTTCTACCTGGAGCGTTCGGCCTCAGCGGCGCGGTACGGCACGGTCCCGCTAGACTGTCGGCCGACGCTAGCCGGTAGCTGTGTATCAGTGGGTCTCCAGATGGTTTGCTGGAACTCCTCTCCTGGCTGCTTCCGTCGTACGCCTGGCCCGATGCCTGAAGCGAGTGGAAATGACAAGCATTCGATGTGAAAGAATGCTCGAAGCACGGGGCTGACTAAAGAGGTAAACTTGTTTGATAGTTTGAGCTTACGAAAACGGGGCTATATATCTGGCATAGGTTTAGCATGAACGGCGCAGGTCGAAGGGACAAGCGATATGAACAGAAAAGGACCCCGATGCTTGCGCTGTTTTATTCGTGTTCCAGCCTAAGTGAGACGATTCGCATGAAAATTTTTCTTTTTGAATTTGGCATGATGGTTTACCATCATACGTTAGGTATAAAGCACTATGCGACACCGCGGTGTACAAATTTATTTATTTATTTGTTTGTTTGTTTATTTGTCTGAGTACCATAAAGACCCTATAAGTGGCATTACATACGAGTGAGAGAGTGGAGGGAATGCGAAATCATACTCCCGTCAGCAACAGTCTTACAGTAGTATTCTGATTAACTCTAAGGGCAAATACGAAGTACCATGCGTAATAAAAACAGATTAAACGAAATGAAGAAGTTACGCAATTTTAAAGTGTTCATAAGCAGCAAAAGTATAAGTAATGTAAGAAAGAACGTTTGCATAAAACCTGAGAACGGTAAACACACATTTAAATACATACCAGTAACGGCATGCATCTAAGAAAAGGTTATATAATTCTATATGAAATGCACAAAAAACAGATGACACAAGAGGGCCGTTGTTCGTTGGAACGATAACCTCAAAGCTTCGTTTTGAAAAATGGTCGCTAATGTTGAAACGATTATGTTTTCTGGTAGGACGTTCTAGTCGTTGAAGGATTCTCCCGTGGCTGAGTGTTGACAATTTAAAGGGCCCCTAAACAATGAAAATACAAAGAACGAGCTCGTTATTTTCTCCTGGTGTTTGCCGCCTTCCGACACAATTCGTGACGCCAGCAATCTGTTCACATAACGCCGTGAGGAAATAAGCTCTCGATTGGTCCATATGCAAGGGATATCCGTTGCGAGTTGTCTCCTACCCTGCTTTGCCATGTAGTCGCACACCCGTTCTGCCTTGTTTCGCATGACTATCGTGCGCGATCAACTGAGTTCTCTTCGTTTTGTGCGTTTTCGACTGCGCACTGAGCGGAGATAACAGTAGTGTAGCCGAAAAGAGCGAAGTCCTGATGTGGCCAATGCTTAGTGCTGACAATGTACACGTGTTTTATGAACAAATAAGTGGCGACGAGTAGATAGCGCCTGTAGGAAGCGTAGTGAAGGCGAGAAAGAAACCACTCTCTCGTCATTGAACTCAGAGTGGTTTAGGGGCCCTTTTATGGCCGTGATCCATGTTCGCATAGGCGTGCGCACAGGGGGGCAGGGGGGGTGGCCGCCCCCCCTAATCACCTAAGAGGGGGGGGGGCGCAAAATCTGCCCCGTACAATGACCCTTCTAGTCACCTAAGAAGGGGGGGGGGGCGCAAAATCTGCCCCATACATTGACTTAGTAGGGTGGGGGGGGGGGGGGCGCTGCGACGAACCTTTGCCCCCCCTAATGGGGAACTCTGCGCACGCCTATGCATGTTCGTGATCGCGTCTGAACGAAATGTGGTGCGCTGGCTTAATATGATGGTTGCAAATGTGTCACCGTCACACATAAAGGACAAAGAAAAGTTAAACGCGAAGGTTTGCGGCACGTGTTAAGATAGAAGATGCTGACTATACGGTTTAGCCTTGTCACGCTCACGCCACGCAGGTAATTGCCAGTCCTGTTCCTGAATGTGTGTTCCGTAAAGCTCTTCGCTCCTTCTTTGACGTTTCCGTAGCGATGTGATAGAGTTGAGCTGGGAAACGTAATTCTCTAAGCCTCACGCATGGTTCGTAGTATTCGTCCTGCGAACTTCGTCCAAACTTCGACCTGGGAATGAGCATATATCGCTAAGAAACTTCATCGCATTAAATTGCAACACGCTCGCAGTTTAGCGAGTTTAACCGTTCACGAATAAGCCTGACGCTGTCATCTAGTCACATAGGGCAATATTAGGACAACATGCCCGAATATGACACGAACCCATGTTTCCTTTTTAAAAAAGAAGAGAGAGACGTTGGCACCAGTAGCGTATACCAAGAATGCTACGCAGCTGTCGATCATGCGTCTGACTCTTCATAAACTTGAATTTGTACTCACTTGTTCGCTGTCCGTCACTAAACCCAAGGATGCCCACTCCTGTGAAGCATGAAAGATGAGAAACAGCGGTATTTTAACTTCAGAGTAAAGATTAGATCTCCAAATTCGTTATCTCCAATAGCGTGATTACAAACAGAAATATTTGCATACGTTGTGTAGCGTGCTAAGCTATTCATGAGGATTTCACTTAGGAAGAAACAGCGCTCCGCGAGCTTTTGTTCTATGCAAGTCATCGGCTTCGAGGTAACAATAGTTCTTCCCGCATCTGAGTGCAGGGGCGTCGGCAGAAATTTTTTTCGAGGGGGGGGGGGGGACACCTCCATGATCTGAAGTGGGATCAGGGCAGGCAGATGTGGTCGAGTGTCATTTTGTGCTGTGTATGCCATGGCAAAAAAAAAAAAATCGGGGAGGACACGGGCCCGGTGTCCCCCCCCGGCTACGCCACTGTCTGTGTGATACCTCACCATTCGCAGATGTGTTGGACTGGCATGTGGACAAGGGCGTAAGGCCACATTTACAATGCTGACTGTATTCTGCTACATAATGAAAAACACATTTTGATGACTTTTGAGAAAACCGGAAATAAACTTCAATGTCAGTTTGACGGAACAAAAACGTCTAGCTTTCTAAAGAAATGCTAGGATGTCCGCAACACGTATGCCTAATTCTCACCGGTCCTGTCCTACATATATATGAAATCCAGGGTTTGACGGAATCCCATCTGGTCGGGAGGAGGCACTGTAGAAAAGGCATAAACGCCGGCCACAATACAGACGACAGAGCTATAGCAACCATGCCTTGCGCTAGCAACCGTGCCTTGCGGAGATGCTGACGCTCGGGCAAATTTTTGTACTTCTTTACGCCGCTGCTGCAGCGAAGTGGATTGACTATATATCATCGACAATCAAGTTAATCACCAGCCTTCGACACGCCAAACATGTCGATCGGCGACACGGTAGGCATGTCGCCTGCAAAAACAGAGTGCGGCTTGGCCGCATAGCTGTGGTTGCTAGCCAGGCCTATGCGCAACTCTGCTATATGTATACCTAAAGTTAACACATTCAGTAACTCTACGTGAGTGCGCTGCTGGCTGCCGAGTCCATTGCTCCATGCCTGGGCGCGGCGTGCAGCCTCATCAAACGAAAGCTAGACCGTGCGTGGGGCGCCTATATAGACGTTTTAATGCGATAGCGTTAGAGCGCACGCTCGGAGAAAAACCCGTCTCCGCAAAACTGGAAGGAAATCACCGCGTTTTTACGCAGTTATTTCTGGAAAAAACTTAGTTAAATCGGGTATGGTTCTTTAATTCGGGGCACACAGTTCGTTCATTCGGGGCACACAGATGAGTTAAAAAATTATTCGCGTCATTTGTCCCACTAACAACGCGAGTGCTTGCATATCTCGACATTAAACATGATAGCCGGGGCTCAGTCCATGAATAATTTGGTTTATAGGTGCTATTTGTCAACGGTCGCCGCCTTCGCTAATATGTCAGGCATTAGCATTGGTGAGCATTTGCTTTTACAAATAACTTCACTGTAAAAGCGTTTCCGAATTCGAGCCCCTGCTCTGCTGTCTTGCATTAATGAAATTACCGGCTTCTTTCGGATGAAAATCCCACACTGAATGGCTGGTTATGGCAGACGAAAGGGTAATTCTTTATGAAAATACGGGGGCTGCCCCGCCACGGTGGTCTAGTGGTTATGGCGCTCGACTGCTGACCCGAAGGTCGCGGGATCGAATGAATCCCGGCCGCGGCGGCTGCATTTTCGATGGAGGCGAAAATGTTTGAGGCTCGTGTACTTAGATTTAGGTGCACGTTAAAGAACCCCAGGTGGTCGAAATTTCCGGCGCCCTCCACTACGGCGTCTCTCATAATCGTATCGTGGTTTTGGGACGTTAAACCCCAGATATTATTATTATTATTAAAACACGAGGGCTGTTTCTTTAACGAAGTCAAAGAACTATATTATCAGCTACCGAAGCCGGCAGCAACAACTTACGCAATGCTCTTTTGTCTCCATTGTTGGAAAGGTCTGATAACATATCGGCGCTCCTCAAAGGGAGGTCACATAATAAATATGCGATGCTTTCTGGGGTTTCCTAAGTTTAGCCATTCGCTGGCGTCATTCGGTCGTGGATTTCGCGTGAAGCTGCCAACCAATGCACGTGACAATGTAAATGGACGACGTGTATACTGGTGCGTCTTTATTGCCTTTCTTTTTTTTTTTGAGGGAGAGTATCCCAATAAGGAAGAAAATACGCCACCCAGTGAGCGTGAGAAATGCTGTTGTGGCAAACAGTAGCAACTGCTAAAACAATGAACTGTAAGTACAGCCGGTCAAATCTTTAACTATCGTGCGCGAGCGCCGACTTTTTTGTGCGTCAGCACCGTACGACGGAAACAAGTTGCAAATAAGGCAAGAGAAAGCGCCAAAAAAAATGCATTTGCGTCGCCAGATAACAAATTAACGATCCACATTTGTCAGCTTATCCCATGCGCGGGGGCATGTGACGTATCTGCGGATTTAATTTTCTCGGTTGCTTGCTGATCTTCGGAATATAAGATACGAGCAAGATGCGCTTCCTGTTCGTCTGAAGTGAGTTAATGCAGAGTGACTTTCTCAACGAAGGAAGAGCCAAGCAGACGATGGTCCCAGATGAGCGCGCTTCGTGGGCATGCGCTTACTCTCGCCCTGTTTGCAAATTGGGTCCGTCGTACGGCGCTGACGCACAAAGAAGTCGGCGCTCGCGCGCGATAGTTAAAGATTTTGGCGGCTGTACGTATCGAAATCAGCAGCGACAAGCTCCTGAGTACCAGGGCTGCAGCGTGATAGAGCATTATACGGTAAGGTGACAAAGAATACGCCACGATGTTGTTCGCTAACTACACCTCTTATAATATCATCACGCATCCATCGTGTATCTCTAGGGACCAACGAGCTTGTCAGAAAATAGATAGTATTTAAACGATTTACATTCTTTTGAAAGGTTTCAAGTGCTGTATGTCCAATAATTTTGTATGAGTACTTCTTTAATAAGAAAGATGTGTTGGGTTCTCGTGCATTACTCGCGCGGTTTTATGAACAGTGAACCATGGTGCAATATCGGTGAAAGTTGTTTGTTCTGCATGAAATCCGTGCAACGAACGAATTCTCTCATGACCCACTTTTTCTTTTCTACTAAAATATCACGACGGCAGATCCGGGAATAATGCAGTAAACCAGAAACTAGAGGTTGAATTCACAAAGCTTTTTGTTCGCAAGTACAATTTTCTGACCGGCCGCAATTTCGAACGGAGAGCAACACTTACGAAGAAAAAGCTTCGAGAATTCGGCCGATACTCAGAACTTTTGACTCGTTTGGTCCGCTTTGATGATGTCTAGATCATGACTAGTAGGCTCGTTCCTGCGAATAGTTACGCAATAACGGCGTCATCAATTCGGCCCCGCGATATAGTGGCCTTTGCTTGCGCGAACATGACTTCAGCGAGCAGAGTTACAACTCGGGCAGAAGCACCCCCATTAGGCAGCGTTTACATGAACTCGTCCCTGTTTGGTACAAATTGTCGCGGCAGCTTACATCGAAACAAGAGAGCGCTCAAACAGGGCATCCAATTCTTCGTTGTATGTTCGCCAACTGCCAACACGACCCGTCTGCGTTCACATGCTCCTTGCAAGCGGGCAGGTGCGGGCCAAGTTATGCCACACAGCCGAGCCGGCTCAGCCCGACGGCAAGCAGTTATACGAACGCGACAGGCGAGTCTCAATGCAGCAAGCCGATTTGACCGACTTCTTTCGGGTTCGTGTGAGCGTCCCGCTTCCGATAAAGATATATATGTATTACTGATAAGATCAGTGGTTAAACTGGGGCTGCATACCATCTTTCACCAAGCCCGAGAGCGTATATTGACATCGCCTAATGTTGTGCCTGGGGCGATCGACCCACCTCTTGTGTCAATGTGACACTGTTGGTGACCGGATCCACGAAGCGGTCATGTTGGTCTTCTGGACAGCTGCTCATGACCAGCCCTGGTGTGGGTAGTTTTCTCAAGAAGTGCTTTGTAGCCAGATGGTGCTTCAGCTCCTGGGCGGTTGCCTGTTGTCGCTCGGCTCTCGTCGGCAGGTGTTCGATGGCGCGTGAATTAGTGATGACGCCAACCATTTGTTTGTTTGTTCCTTCAACACTGTGGCACATACCCACGCCAACGATGGCAATGTTGTCTTCTTCTTCGTACTCAGACACCAAAGCACGGACGCAAGGTTTCGACGCTATAGGGGATTGACCGAGAAATCAAAAGTTAGATAACTATGAAAATGTTCGAGAGAGAGAGAGAGACAGAGGCGAGTTGTTGTTGTATAAGTGCCGCACGTACACACAAAAGAAGAATAAGAAAAAAAACACGACACACACCAACAGACGGGTAAGCGCTAAACTTCCACTTCTTTACTCCATTTCTCTCCATCTGGGCTTTTTTTATTGAATTATATGGACACTCTCGGCGGATTTTTGCCGTCGCCGTCGCCGTCATGTCCCGGATGTATATGTATGCATATATAAATAAAAGTCACAAATAAAAATAATTTAGAAGAAAAAAAGTCCCAGTTTCGCCGCAAGGGCGAAGCAATGAATGCGATAGCAAGAAATCGAAATGTCACACGAAGAACCAGAAGCAGCTTGATACTTGCAGCGTGCCGCTGAAGCACAAAGAAGGACGCCCTAAATAAGCGCACAGGCATGCACAGGGCAAGCGTGAACTGACAACTGTCACAGTTGTTACGACTATGTACTTGAGCAACACGCTGCAAGTATCGACAATGGAGAATCAGCGAGAGACTGCAGGTTACAGCGAGAATGCAGGTTAATCAGCGAGAAGGCAGGTTACAGCGAGAGACTCCGCCCCAGCTTAAAAAACTGGCGAGCCAGCTCCTAATAGCGATAAATACGGCAATGTAATGTGTACAGAAGCAAGTGACGTCTTTTCATGGTGTCCGACAGTATAAAATTGTACGGTACGTAATGTTTTAGTAGGCAAAAGTGCTCGCTCCTGATGGCAGCGCCACTGAAAACTCAGCGGCGCTAAGAAATGGCTAGTTTTTAAGAGTGGCGCACTAGTTTTTCAGAAGGTCGTACGAACGCCATCTTGTTTGTCCACGTCTCGGTTGCTTACTTGATCGGTGCACGGTGCGCGGTCGACCGCGCTTGAGTCAGTTCGTACGGTGGTTCTGGATGCTTCGGGATGCCGACCTGTTGTGCCAGTGGCAGCATTCACCGGTACAACAGCAGAAAGAAGGTGTTTTCACTACAGCAGGTAAAATTCGTAGTTTCCCAGAGGACACACTAGAGGCGCTGATGCAGCTGCTAGGAGAGGAGGCAGAGGCGAAGGGACGCAGTTGGCGCTACTTTAGTTATTTTTCAGGGACTTTAGGTGTGCCCGGTGTTCTTTGTCTTTTTTTTTCTTTCCACATCCCGAGTGGGTACAGAAAATGGCCACTTTGTCGTGCGCGTCTCAAGGGCAGTATTCGAAATGAAAGGAAATTAGGAGCGCTGCGTCTGCAAGTGTCGACAATGGAGAATCAGAAGCCCTTAGATATTTCTTTTTCTTTTAAACTGTGGCGCGTGGAGTTACCCCCTGCGTCTCCAGCCACACGGGGGTGTCTGATGCAAGGTGTTCCCGGTGCTCTTTTTTTTTTTTTTTCCTTCCACATCACGAGTGGGTACAGAAGAGGGCCACTTTGTCGTCTGCTACTCAAGGGCAGTTTTCAAATTGAAAGACAATTAGGAGCGTTGAGTGATAGAAAACACGCTCACGCTCCTCCGAGATTTGCTTACCACCAGCGGTACATGGTGTATATAAATAGCTCGCCGTTATTTCGCCGGCGCATGCATGGCGTGTGGCTGAGTTGTCTAACGCAGCGCGCTGGGGAGCGAGGGGTTGCTGGTTCGATTCCGCGGTCGGGTACTTCAGAGTTTTTTTCTTCTGCTTTATTTTTCTTTGTGCCTTTATATATATATATATATATATATATATATATATATATATATATATATATATACATATACATATCCGGGACATGACGGCGTCGACAGAAGGCGACGGCAAAAATCAGCCGAGAGTGTCCATATAATTTGCTATCGCAATAAAAGTTCAGA
Organism: Rhipicephalus sanguineus; assembly: GCF_013339695.2. Taxonomy (NCBI): domain Eukaryota; kingdom Metazoa; phylum Arthropoda; class Arachnida; order Ixodida; family Ixodidae; genus Rhipicephalus; species Rhipicephalus sanguineus. Next base: position 128,270,314 of record NC_051176.1, read on the forward strand.
AGCACTTGACCAGGGTTTCGAACCTGCGACCCCTCGCTCCTCAGCTCGCTGCCTTAGAGAATTACGCCACGCCTCATTCGTTTTCTAGGATACTAGCGGAATACAAACGCACGCGGCGTTGGGTGAAACGCATGGGACGCCACACATGGCGAAATTAAAATTCGAGACGCGGGCCATGCTGCATCGTTGTACGCTCTGCGTTTGCGTCGTATCGCTGGCGACCCACTCTAGTTTTCCATTTAGGGGTGTAGCGCCACACCACTCGTGGCCAGTCGGCCAAAGAAAGAGAAGAGCGTCCCGTGGCTCGTGGTGGCGCGAGCTAGTGGAAACGCTTTGGCTCTTGCAGGCTCATGCAACAGGAGGGAAGTAACGAGCAGGGGCGTAGCCAGAAATTTTTTTCGGGGGGGAGGGGGGGGGGGTTGAACCATATTTTAGATATGTTCGTGCGTGCTTTTTATGTGTGCGCGTGTATATATGCAAGCAAAACAGAAAAATTTCGGGGGGGGGGGTTGAACCCCCCCCCCCCCCGGCTACGCCCCTGGTAACGAGAGGGCTGAACCAGAATCACAGTATGTATGTTCCACCGCGACCAGAACCCTGAGGCTAAAATTACAGCGCAAAAGCACAAGACACTCACGAAGAAAAGGAACGTACGACACAAGCGCTGACTAAACAACTGCTTTATTTTTTCATATACCGCATATGCGCACAAAACATTAGCTCTAAACCAAAACATGTAACAAGGATGATAGTGTATTAGATACGCGAAGACATGAAATCATATTCAGATGGGTGCAGGGACAAAGAAGTAAAGAAGTAAAAAGGGCAAAGAAGCGCGTTTGCGCTGTAATTTCAGCCTCAGGAGTATGTACCAACTAGAGCCAAATGAAGTTTTATCTTAGTGACCAGAATCACGCCCGCGGGCAACGCGAGCCGTGGCTTCACGTGCCACTGCCAAGCGCCGTCTTCATTTTCTTCTGTTGAGGTCGCGCGCTCTGCGGTTTTGTTTGCCGCCCAAACGAAGGCGCTGCAGGGTCTTGAGGCAACACGAGCGCAAGAGTCTGAGTGTGGCTTGCGTTCTGCGCATGCGTCCTGGTGGCTCGCAGATTTCTTGGGTCGCCAATTCTAAAACTGTCTAGTGTTTCGCCGGAGTTCGGATGTGCGCCTTCGACTTGTACTTTGACATATAGGGCGTGGTCGACCGTGCTCGCGCGGTTGTCTCTTGAGGAAGAGTTTTGTACGTCTTGTGCTTTCACCGCAAAGTTTGTGTTGAAGCTATAGACCACACGAAGGTTACTTTGCTCACTGCAGCGGCAAAAGCAGTGATCTGCTAGCTAGAAGAGCCAAAGTATGGGTTAGTTGAAGTAGCAACTTTGACAGTTCGCGCTCGTCCTATGTATACCTGTGTGTTCTTTTAGTGCCTCCTTCTTTGTGTTTGAGCAGCGCGCTGCAAGTGTCGAGCTGGGACAGTTGTTAGTTCGCACTCGCCTTGTGTTTTCTTTTCCTGCGTCCTTTGTGCTTGGGCAGCGCGCAGCAAGTTTCTAGCTGCTTATCGTTCTTCCTGTGACATTTCAATTTCTTGCTATCGCATTCATTGCTTCGCCCTTGAGGCGAAACTGTGACTTTTTTTATGCGTATTGTGCACACCAAAACAGAGCTCATCTTGCACGTGTTCGTAGCTAAAGATGCGTAAACTTTTTTTTTTTTTCGATGAAGACCTACAAGGTGAGCTTACGCACACGTGTCCTAATTCAGCTATTGGCGGCACACATTTATTCGTGATTCATATGGCGTAGCGCAACACGACAGGGACAGAGAAGGGCGCATACACAGCGCTAACTTGCAACTAAACATTTTATTTGCGATCACACGTGCTATTTATACAATAACAATAGATCGATAATGAATGAATGAATGAATGAATGAATGAATGAATGAATGAATGAATGAATGAATGAATGAATGAATGAACTTTAATTGATGTCAGTCCGGCAGTTTCTTTCGGACGGGGTGGGGAGAGAGGGGATTAACCCATCCACCCTCCGTCGATGATGAGGGCGGTGCCTCCGGTGACGGCTCGAAGTCCTTGGACCCGGCGGCATCTTCGGCTTACCGGACGGCCCAAAGCTGGTCGACCAGCTCGTCGCTGGTGAGTGCGACCTCCCAGCGGCAGCGGCAGCGATGCCGACGGAGGCGATCCGCAGTAGAGAATAAAACCGATAATAATAATAATAATTGCTGGCGTTTAACGTCCCAAAAACACGATATGACTGTGAGAGACGCCGTAGTTGAGGGCTCCAAAAATGTCGACCTCCTGGGGTTCTCTAACGTGCACCTAAATCTAAGTACACGGGCAAGCATTTTCACCTCCATCAGAAAATGCGGCCGCCGTGGCCGGGATTCGATCACGTGACCTTCGGGTCAGCAGTCGAGCACCGCGGCGAGTGATAATACAACTGAGGCAACAACATGTAAAGGTACAGTACAGAACACGCACCAGTCATCACTAATCACACAGCACCGCCACCGCAAAAGCAACCAAGGTCACTTTGATGCCCTACATCATACATGCACTAATTTCGCATAATGTGCGAAGGAAGTCGGGTGAAGACGCTGTTTTTTCCGCTTCCGAATGATTGCAAGGGATGTGAAAAAAGGTTAATGCAGACAGAAGCGAGGAGCGCGATTGTCATCAAGCACCGGGAACATTTTTGGAAATTGTAGCCAAGGCGTTGTGTATTGTATCCCTTGAACTTGTGAACGTGTGTACATAGGCCAAACTGACAAGTAGTTAAACCGAAGACTTAGGAAACACCAGTACAATGTCAAATAAGCTGTGTCAGGTCATTTGAGCATTCACTGTCAGAGGTGTGGTTGCGTCCCGGTGTTTGAAAAGACCCGCATTATCAATAGGGCCCAAGGCAGAACTACAAGCGAAATAATTGAAGCCTATTAAATATATAAGATGAAAGAAAAATGTGTGTGTGTGTGTGCCATCTTTAGTTTTGTAGGATAAAGAAAAGACATTTCTTCAGTCATCACTTTCACTTAAGCAGGTGCAAGCTGTTGTCTGATTAGTCACGACACGTGTGTGTTCTGTACTGTACCTTTACAAATTGTTTCCTCAGTTTCATTATCGATGTATTGTTATTGTATAAATAGCATGTGTGATCGCAAATAAACCGTTTACCTAGTTGCAAGTTGGCGCTGTTCATGTGTCCTTCTTCTCTGTCCCGGTCGTGTTGCGCTCCGCCATATGAATTATGAATCCTAAACTAGCCCGACAACGTGTCCTCACACATTTGTCCTAATTCAGCTTTCCTTCATATCCGCACATTCACAGCTCACAAAGAAAGGCATTGCGAACGTTTCCTCTAAAAATGCTCTCACCATCAACTGAACGCCATCACAAAATGGCATCCTGCTTTGAAGCCCAAAGCAAGGGGCTGTCCAATGCAGGTGATCCGAGTTTGTGACAAGTGTCCGTTGCAGAACTTACCCTCAGGGGTTCTCGTAACAAGCAAGATGAAATATCGGTGTCCTCGGGCAGTTGAATAGGAGTGATCTCTTACATGCACACTCTTTCCCACAACCTAAAAAAAAAAAAAAGAGGCCCCGCGGGCGAAAGTTCGCGTCATACTTTCGGCACCGAGCGAACTAGGGGAGCTTTGCAAGCTCACATCTCCAAAAAACCTGTCTCTGTCGATCTGTGAAAAAATGCAGTACGTAAGTTTTGTACATTATACGCGTGTGTTGTATTGTGTACAAGTTTCCGCTATCATGCGGAACATGGTGTATTGGTCGAACTAAAAGTTGCCCTAACGACAGATTATGCGAGCGCAGCTACAAGTAAGCTATCAGCTGGAGGTTTCCTAGCGGCGTACTGCAAACGGTGCGCTTGTATTTCTGATAAATATACATACGTTGTGATCAGCTGTTTTTAATATCAGCTAACATGAGAAATAAAAGAAGCTGAAGCGATAGCTAAATTAGGACACGTATGTAAGCACGCTATCTACATCTTTGTCGGGAAAGGAGACGTTGTATCAGGGGTTATAAACACGTGCAAGATTAGTTGGGTTTAGCTGTGTATAAAAAAAAAAATGTTTGAAACGCACTAAACAAACAGGTGGAAGTTTCGCACTTACCTGTCTCTTGTGTGTAACGTGTTTTCTTTCCGTTTATGTGTCGCACTAATGCGTACTGCAGAGAGAAAAACGCTTATATTGCCTTCGTGTCCTGAATCTGCATATTGGCGGAGTCACTCAAATCAAGACACTTTCTGATGTTATTTTTAGCCACCAGGCGGCACCATGTTCGTTGTTAGTTGAAGAGAAGGGGAAACATTCATTCGATCCAGCGACCACATTTACTAAGGCTTCTTATTATCCGATCACACAGAAAATAAACAAATCTAGAACACAGGCCTACAGGACAAAGCGATAGCTTTGCCCTGTTGACAGTGATCTCGGTGACAGTGAGTATGCGCGGCTCTATGCAAACAAATGACGAAGGGCGAAAAAAAAAAAAAAGGGACAGAAAAGAAAACGAAAATGAAGACAATACACGGTCCCTGTGAGGCGGAGATGTCATTTATTTACTTCAGTGCTCTATCTGTAAATTGTAGTATATTGGTAAAACCGAAAGTGCATTTCGGTATCGTTTTAACAACCACAGGGCCCATACACATTATATGCTTCATTTGCCAATATATAGACAAGTCGCCCGCACCGGGCGCCCCGCCGTGGTGGACTAGCGGTTATGGCGCTCGATTGCTGACGCGAAGGTCGCGGGATCGAATCCCGGCCGCGGCGGCTGCATTTTCGACGGAGGCGAAAATGTTTGAGGCCCGTGTACATAGATTTAGGTGCACGTTAAAGAACCCCAGGTGGTCGAAATTTCCGGAGCCCTCCACTACGGTATCCCTCATAATCATATCGTGTTTTTGGGACGTTAAACACCAGATATTATTATCGCCCGCACCGGGCGTACCTTTAAATTAATTAGGGTGGCTATTTTAGAATCTGGATTATAAACGCGAAATACGGGAGTTATTTTAGTTCACAAGTTCAGTGCGGTTTTTCGTTGCTTAAGGGGTAGGTCACCACCTTCAAAAACGCATTTAAAAAAAAAGTGTTTTTTTGTTTAGCATTTTTAAGCTGCCTGTCTATTCAAAATGTTTGGCAAAAAAGAATTGTGTTGTTATCTTAAACCGTTCAAAAGTTATGGCCATTTTTCCAACCCCTCCTAGATGCACCCGAAATAGAAACTGAAGGTTTCCGATTCCACGGCATCTGACATCTCGATCGTAATAAATGTCTCTTGAAATGCATATTACGTGATTATAATTTGTTTCAGTATGTGTTAAAGCTTTTGGGAGCATTTTGCGGGCCATTATGTTTTCGATTTATTTAAAAAAATCCCACTAGAGGGCTGCGGTACGATACGGCGGACACGCGTCACTAACGGCTGTTTACGTTGCGCGCGTTCGCGTTGCGTTTGCGTCTGTGTTTTGCGTGTGTTTTTTCGTACACCATTTCAACATCGTGGATTTAGTTCTGGCCTTTCAAGGAGAAAGTTATAATACTCCTTTAAATATGGCAAAGTACTGGACTAAAAGGAAGCGTCAGCGGAAGTTCTTTGGGAATCAACATACCAAGTGCGAGACCGCCGTGGAGCACGTGAATGCTACTGTTTCGGCGAGCGCCCGAAAACTAGGCCACATGGAGAAAGACCATTGCAAGATTTCCCCCGTCGAAGGTAACATGATCATAGATATCGGAATCCTTTCTTCCGCTTTTTCATCTTTGGCCTGTCCGGAATGCTAAAGAGCACTTCGCTAAACCTCGACGAACGCGCCCGCTGTGATGTCTGCTTTACGTATGGTGTTATGTGCGGTTCGTGCGGCTTTGAATGTGCGTTCCAGACTTCAAAAAAAAAAAAGCTAGCCACACGGTGGAAAACAATGTCCGCCTTGCCTGTGCCATGCGATAACACAGGAAAGGATACAAATTTGCTGTCACGTTCTGCAAAGTCATGAACATGCCGCCACCTCCTTGGCATTCTGCATGCCAGAAAACATCCTCAAAGCTTTCTACAGCTGCTGATGTGGTTGCCATGAAATCTATGGTCAATGGTGCTAGTGAAGTGCGTAACCATCTCGTGAGTAACGAGTGTGGCGTGTCGGGGGGCGGCACATGTAAAAAGCGCGGACAAATTCGTGATTCATTCGATGTGTGTCATTGATTTCTCTCGATACTGGCAAAGTCATCGACGTAAAGGGACTCCCCAGCAAATGTAGAGCATGTGACTAGCGACGTAAGCCGAGTACTTCAAGCCAGAGATACTTCGGATGGAAAGCCGATCACGCGAATTGTCACGCCAACCATATGCTGTACGGCTGTACTGCTGGCGCCATGGAAGCAATCGGCTCATATCGCATGTTTGAGGGGTATGAAACAACACGGGTTCTCAAGTACGTGGAGTTTTAGGGTGATGGTGACTCCAAAAGTCATGCTGCAGTGAAAGATATCTATGGTAAGGACAGCGTCCAGAAGCTTGAATATTTAGGACATGTGCAGAAACGTGTCGGCTGCCGCCTAAGGAAATTAAAGTAGACAGAGCGCGGTCTTCGCGGTAAAGGAAAACTGACAGATGTCTTGATAGCTGGAGACGCAAAACAGGCAACAAAAAAAGTTGGAGGACGCTTGAGCTTCGTCCTTCAAGAGTAGAACGCGATAGCGTTATCGGGCCCCGTGCGCATCACCTTCTCAATTGCTAGCCTGGCTTCGGTTCTGGGCGCATACCTCAACTGTGCCGGAAGAAACCAACGTCTGTGCGCGTAACATGGCCGTTTCAAACTATCCTAGAATGCCTACTGCAAGTACAGTTGTTAAGGGCCCACTACGCCATAGTTCTTCCTTTTGCGACTCCGCGAAGGGCCTACTACGAGTCCATAAGGCAATACGCGAACCTACGCAGCTGCTCACATTGTTGATGCTTTTGCAGCTCATGATGATTAAATATGTCTGGGTGCTTTGTAATGGGTAGGCCTTTCAAACGCCCACTCGTTGCGCAATTCATATGTTTTGACGCCTGGCGTGATTCTACGCTTCCGCCACGCAATATTACGTGCGTTAAAGGGGTCATGAACCACTTTTCCAAGTAATGATCCAATGGCCTCAGTATCGGAGTGTACTGCCTCCCGAATCGATTGCCGCAAAAATTTCTCGAATCCGTCAAGAGAGAGAGAGAATAAACGTTTATTTTGAGCAAGCGCGCTGTGCGCCCAAGGTGGGCGGCCTCCTTATTCAAGATCAGCGGAGTTACGGGGGTTTGGCGCACGCTCCCAGCGCTTTCTCTCTTTTCTCGTGCCGGCGAGCGCACTGGAAGCTAGACAGGGAGGGATGGCACGGGGGAAAGAAGTTACGCCAGCGCGCGTCATGAAACGCGATCGCTCTCCCGCTGCGATTCGCTGCGCGAGTGCGGCTACCGTGTACTGAGGAGTGCGGGCGCCGGCAAGTGGCGGCACCCCGCGGCAAGAAGCGCATCTGATCCGAACGCCGCTGCTCGATTTACGTCGGCTATCGGCCAATAGCCTGCTATGTCTCTTGCGACGTACAGCGGACAGACGCCCCGGCCCACCCGACGAGAGTGAGAACCGGCCTCTGTTTGAAAGAGGGTGCCTGGGGAAACGGCAACTTCGCGCTCCGCTTGTGGCCATTACGCGGCGCGCACGACTGTAATATTTGGCAGAGCAGTTCATAGCCGTGTCAGCTTTCCGCAGGATGTGTTTTTTCAATCAGCCCAAGGGGTGCTTCATGACCCCTTTAAGGAGACTCCTTCCACTACATGACATTCATACAGTGTTTTTTTTTTTCGACGCAGTTTCAAGCGATAGCGTAGCTCTGTGGTAGAACACCTGCTTGCCACGTTAACGGCCTAGGTTAGATTCTCACCCGAACCGAAGATTTTTATTATTTATTTTATTTGCATCTTTCTCGATTTTTCGGCCACGGACAAGATGATTTTTCGTTCACAACCACCGACGACCACACCGGAATTTCTGCGAGACGAGCTCTTTAACGCTATCGCGTTAAAAAGTGCGTGCATCAGCTCGCCCAAAAGGAGATCGTGCCGCTTCCAAGGCGGGCCGAAGCATGGTAAACTTTAGGCATATTGAACGTTTTTTTTATTACATGTTCAATTGGAATCTTTCAAGCCATTTTTCTCAAAACATTTTTTTTTTTTCATTCTGCAGTTGCGCGAACAGGGATAACTTTCCTTCAAATAAATATTTCGGCGTAAAATTTTGTGTGCTCTTTTTTATATATAGAACTATGCATTCAAGCAGAATGAATGAAAAGGAGCAGTCACTTTTTG
>NC_051176.1:128278795-128296574 GCF_013339695.2 Rhipicephalus sanguineus
TAATGCAGAGGCCCACAAAGAAGAGCTGCTCGGGCGTCATACCGAACTGCGCGGCCTCGTGGCGGAAGCGTGCCGCGTTTTGTGGCATCTGGCGGAAACCCTGCGTTCAAGGTGGTGGTAAGACGTGTTTGCGCTAAAATTTTGAACGGTTTATCCGCACTGCGAGTAAAAGACGGGACAAAGGAATGCACACAAGGACACGCATGGCGCCGCGTGCGTCCTTGGGTGTTTTATTTTGTCCTGTTTTTTACTCGCGCTACGGAAAAAGATTTAATGTTCATTACTAACAAGCCCACATTTCAACCGTCGTGCGTTAAAAGTCGTACTTCCAACAGCGATTATATGCCGGGTGCCCAACCTTGGAACAGCGCAGCGCAAGCGTCATCGCAACAACAACAAAAAAAAAGCAAATTTGGCCAGACAAAGGAACACAATCTTTCCGAAGTAGTCAACCTTGCTATGTAGTAAGAAATGCAGTGGGCATGAAGCAGCAGCGGTGGCCCACGTTCCCATCGAAAGGATGCATCTGCGAGTCTGGTTACTCGATTTCCGGTTTCGTCGACGCAAACGACCTGCGCTATCTGTTGAGTATAGGATTCTGCGGATCTTTCTAGTCGCACCTGCGTTCCTAGCTGCCAGTGGTAAGAACGCTGTGCATAGAGTAAGTGATGCTTTATATGGTTAACCCTATTCAGCTCCATTTACTGCTATAGATACAATGGTGCACTGCTACAGTGCTCGTGGCACTCTACTATTATGAAGTCAAGAAAGTATAGTGTAGCCGCACATTTAATTGTGGACGTAAGATACGTATAGGACCTTATTTTATAGTGAACCTGCATGTTCATGTAGGCGGTTTTACGTATACCCTGATGTTTTTGGCTTGCTGGAGCCCTATTGCAGATGTGAAAGAATGATGCGTACGTAACAAGTTTTTGCTGTATTCTGGACTGCATAACTGTATTTAATCCGCCAGGCTTTCGTTAAGGAGCGCAGAAAATTGACCTCCACTCCGACCTCGTCGCTACTTTCTTTATGTTATGGGAGGCATGGCGTACATTCGAGGGACATATATCTTGGGAGGTCGTAATTGCTGCATTTTGTGTTATTTTTAATTTCATGTTGCAAAGCTTCGAAGGACCGTGTCTATAGGGCGACGAACAGGTATACTGTGAAACCGGTTTCTAATTATGTGGGGGTCAGACGAACGTGAGGGAGCGGCACTGAAAACGTGCATTCGCGACACCTCGCTTCGCTGTAGTTTGAGTGCCTCTACAAAAAGGGGAGTTCTGTATGTATTCCTAGCGTATATAAGGTTTCTGTTGACACATGCTCTGAGTGCGTGCATCCGGGTGCTGGGGTCCCGTCAGGCAGAGCACATCTGCCTTTTGCCCTTGTATCCGAAACATTGTTGTGTGAAATAAAGAGCTGAATCAATCATCAATCAATCAATCAATCAATCAATCAATCAATCAATCAATCAATCAATCAAGCAATCAATCAATCAATCAATCAATCAATCAATCAATCAATCAATCAATCAATGAACAGGCCTTTCTCTGAACGAGGCGTACAGTACATCACCAGTGAATAAGTATAAACGTTGCGACATATCCCTCGGCTCCATGCGTTGCGCTTTCTGCTTCATTCAGATCGATATAGATATCCTGAATTGGCAGCTTGGCATTGTTTACATTACTGCTTGAGTCGGTTTCGCAAATGTTTAAGGGACCACACAGTTTACCTACGTAGCTCAGGCACACAGTCTGAGGGATAGGAATCGGCTAATTTCGCTGGAAAGCACACTTGTGCAACCGCTATTCACCGCGAGATCGAGCTATAGGTGGCAGTACCGTCGCCGCGTTTGTGTGGATAGGCGGTCGGCGGCGCGTATACAAATGTACGCAGCAGCACTTCGCCGTAGGCGGTTCGATTCGACTGTCGTCGAATAAAGCGCGTTGACTGCAGCCTAATGGTGATATATACGCCCGCCACTGCCAAATTAATGCACGAAACCAGCCTAACGTTCCTATTATGTGTGAGAGAAGCGCAATCTGCCAATTAATGGGGTACTGGCCTTCGGTCACATTCGTGTTTCGCACTGTGCTCGATGTTTTTTCTTGCTTGATTTGCACGTATTTAAAATGTGTTTTGCCTACACCACAATATAAATAGTGTTGCGCGACTGAGGCAATTAGGTACTTACTTCTTGCTCTAGCGGCTACAAAAGAAGAGAGCCTGTATTTCTGCGTAATTAGATGAAGTAGAACTCTGTGCACTCTGCCTGTTTGCATGGATACGTGTACCGCTATATAAACGCGTGGCTTCAGGTCCTTTTTACCGCTAACCGGCCTCTGCAGACGCTAGTTCATGCTTTGCGGTATCACAAGGATTTCCAAATCGCTAACACCTCACGAGATGGTGTCGCTAAATGTCTGCATTCACAGCTCGACATGTAGTACTTTTTTTTCGTTTAGGACGACGCCAAATGCACTATGTGATGTGCTAGAACGACAAAGTGGTATCCAAATTGAAATGATTTTGGCGAATGAACGGTACGATGGTTAGACCTAGCTCCATACCGACACGTGCATGCGCTCGCTTATTAGAGTGCATACAAGTCTCGTAAGGCGAAATGCTTATGCATATCGTGTAGGCATACGTACAAGCTTTTGATAGTGTGCTAGCACAATGGAATAAGCTGTAATCTGAGGACGTGCATGGCGTACACACACGTGCGAACATGGTGTTGCTAGCAGACGACGAAAGGAGCCATCCACACCACGGGGTTTTGTCCGCTCGCCGCTAGGTGCTGACTCTGCTCGATCTCGCGGCCAATAGTGAGTGCTGACGGGTGAGAGACCAAACCAGAATAGTATCGAGAACGAGAATACGAATCTGTGGAAAGGAGTTATTGGCTTCCTGGGATATCCAAATATTTCCGCCAAAGATTCTTGGCATCGTTAGTTCCGGGAATCGTCGCTCACCTTGTAGGCATTGAACAGAACCTCTGCAGTGAGAGCAGCCTCCAAGACGCGCCTCGGTATGTTGCCGTCGATCCACCTCTGCTCCACGTGCATTTGCCTAAGGCATTGGTACCTCCTCCTCAGCGCATTGATGTAGCCGGAAGTCCACACCCTGTCATAGTGGCCCGTTTCGTTAAAGATGTCTGGACCGTGCAGGAACAATTGCCCCACCTGCATTATCCGATATTTCAGTACAATGAGGATATCGGTCGTGCGTTTATTGCGTGCATTTACGGCTACAATATGTGGCATACACGTTGTCGTCTACTGAACTACAATTCTCTCTTTGCATGATGCACTGCTGGGCAAGTTGTTCTTTTAAACTGCCCCTGTATATGGCGCGATTTTGTCTTCTGATTATAGAAAACAACGTTCATAACTTCAATGAGAAAGGTTGATGTTGCGGCTGATGAGGAACTCTTCTCTAACTCATCTAAAAAACATTTTCAAGGAACTAGCCTTGGCTTGCCAGCTGGCATTTTAGCAAATTAACGGCTGCATTCAGCCATCGCATGCTGATTGGAGAACTTGACACCAACACAGTTTCGAGGTGGCTGGGCAGCGATAACTTTTACTCGCGTGGTTGAATTGAATTGATTTTTTTTTTTATTCAAGGGCACAAAGTTACACTTAGGAAAGAGCGGACAAGAGGCATTAACGCCTGGCGGTATCCTCCTGCCAGAAACAACAGGTGGGGGGACTTTATTTTACTTTACTGGCTACGCGGTTCATAGATCGTTTAAATCAGAAGTCGGCAACGTGCGGCCCGCGGGCCAGTATTATGCCGCCCCCGACATGGCGTCAGAACTCCTCCCCCCACCCCCCACCCCCGCCCCTGCCCCTAAGCTAACTGATGAATACCTCCACCACTTTCTGCGTCTCTCCGCGAGCAACCTTGATGTAGATATTTGCGAATTGGCTAAGAATGTTCAGCACGAAAATTTGCATTGCAAAAGTTTTCTTTCATTTCTTTTTTCTTGTAACCTATGTTTATAAATCGCAAACTTCTGACACGCGTGCTGAATATAAGCATGATTTATATTGTAGTTTTGTGTATCATTATTGTCAACTCGCTGAACTTTTTTCTCTTTGCTGCAAGCCCCCCCCCCCCCTTTCCCCCATTTGCCATGCGGCCCCCGCCGTGTCGGCGTCATGCGACTTGGCCCTCCGCCTGAAAAGGTTGCCGATCCCTGGTTTAAACCGCGCCCCACGTGACATTCACTGACCTGCTGTACTACGTTGTGTCCGATGACAGCATAATTAAGCGAGAAAGACTTGTCGATTGGGGGCACGACGTTGTCCGGGCCGAGGTGAACGGTGTTGTACACGGTGATCATGTGTGGCAATTCCATCCTGAAGGGCGGCATGAAGAACCTGCTTGTGTTGGCCCCGGTGTCCAGCAGTAGGCTCACCATATACTGGGCGGTTATGCGGGTCAAGTGCAGATAGTTGTCCAGATAGTTGGCGTCCTTCTGGTCCGGCACGTGCGCATACAGCCTGGGCGGAACCATTGACGCGTCTCTGAAAGAAGCTTCTCGCACCGACTATACGTATAAATATAGGCGCACGACAAGTAACTCCTTTGGACTTTAGCTAACGCTAGAACTGTGCCTTTGTATCGATGTGCTATCACAGCCGCTCCTGATCACCTGAAGCAAAACTTCGCATGGTTTTACTGTTCCTTTGTACTATCACTAATCGATGACCTTTTAAATATAGGTATAACAACTAATAAGTGTTGGAGTTCTACGTCCCAAAACTCCGATATGATGAGGGACGTCGTAGTGGGCTCCGGAAATTTTGACCATCTGGCGTTCTTTAGTGTGCACCTAAATCTAAGTACACGGGCCTCTAGCATTTCGCCTAAATCGAAATGCGACCGCCGTGGCCGGGATTCGATTCCGCGATCTTCGGGTCAGCAGTCGAGCATCGTAACCACTAGACTACGGTGGCGGGATGAGATATGACAACTCTAATTCCAATTTTTTCGGATATATGAAGGATGTAACCGCCGCGGCGGTCTAGTGGTTACGGTTCTCGATTGCTGACCCGAAGGTCGCGGGACCGAATCCCGGCCGAGGCGGCCGCATTTCGATGGAAGCAAAATGCCATAGGGCCGTGTGCTTAGATTTAGATGCACGTTAAAGAACCCTAGGGGTTCGAATATTCCGAAGCTCTCCACTACAGCGTCTCTCATAATCATATCGTGGATTTGGGACGTTAAAACCCCAACAATCATTATTTTATGCATGATGTCCAGGCATAATTTTTTTTCCTTTGTCTCAGAGCATAGATTGTAAGCCTTCGAATGTGTTGTTTAGGTTTGCTGTATCTCAAGGTACAGGTGATCGAAGCTTATAATGTATGGCAGACGCTAAATTGCCGCGCGTGGAAATGGCTGATGTGCTCAGCGGCCGCATTACTGTGCTGGTGCCGACGATTGGGTAGTTAAATAGCGCGCCTGCCGAGCACATTGCAAGGCAGGTGCTACGAACGGGCTATATTTGCATCTAGATAACCTTACCTTACAGAGAACCAAGTTACTTTGATGGAACAGGAAGTGTGAACCTTAACTCAACTTTAATTTACATCGCTTCCCAAGGACTTCATACAATGGAATTGCCTACAGTGTCTGTCGAAGCATAAAGTGTGTAGGTGCTTCAGCCTGCATGGAAATCATGGACAGTACATGGCTTCGCCTAAACCTCGTCGTACTTCTGGCTTCAAACGGCTTTGTGCGTTTCCAAATTAATCACTTTCAACAAAGTACAGGGCGTTGAAGTTGACCTGGGCTGAAGGTTTACAGAAATACATAGGCGCTACGCGTGCCGGATTCACGCAGTCTTGTTAAGATCCCTGTGGAGCAGATGATACTGTTTTATGGGCTATGCTCGATAATTAACAGTGACTGATTAATTAACTTTCGCAATAATAACTCCAGCGAGAAACCTTCAGCGCGAAACCACGTGTGGAGAAACATCGCCTTTTTTTCATGCATGCAAAGATAACTTGCACTGTTAAAATTTGTTCAGCCCTTAAATTTGATTAAATTTTTAAGAAGTACCACGTGACTACACCCGAACGCGCTGCGCTTTTAGTGCTCCCAAATGTGAGCTGAACGCATAGGCGTATCTACTGGAGAGGGGGGGGGGCAAGGGGGCGCTAGCTCCCCCACTGAGAAAAGTTAGGGGGGCGGACCCCCCCCCCCCCTCCCCACTTTCGACAGTGGGCATTGTGGGCTACAGACTTGGAAACTAGCAACTGAGACAAAAGTTTCCTTCAACACAGCAATCCCGTAATTATATAACAAAACTTGTCCTACGATTCTGCTGTGAAGACCGTCCTCCGTGTCTCATGACCACGCACTGTATGGCTCTCTGCGGTGTGGGCTGCCTATGCGACGCTTTCGAGCTTTGCGTTCCAGCATTGCAGAGGAAGCTACCGCTCAGCAGGGGCTCAATAACGTTAGAGCTCTCTGTAATGCTTTTATTTTGTTTCGCTTGGCCTGGCATTTGCATCATCGGCGACGCAAATGCGAACGGGAACCGGTAAACGTTTTATGGACTGATCAACGCTCTTCCTGTTTCAGCAAATTCGTTTTCTTCGAAAACGAATAGCATCGCCGCTGCTACTTATCCAAGATGCTGTGAATTGATGAGTGTGGAGAAGTGTCAGTTGTTTTAGTTGGTCGAGCCAGGAGAGCTAAAAAAGGTTTCCGCTTTAGTCTCCGATTAATCTGCTTCCCCTTACTTATCTTATGGTAGCTTGCAGCGATCGCGGCGGCTTGTAAAAAGGCGATAAATAACGCAGTGGACTCGAGCACATAGAGAAGCCCAGATTTCAAGCTTGTCCCGCATCTTGATCAACCGGACTAGATAGGTGGTCGAGGTGCACGATTTTCTGAACTGAAAAGACTGCTCACCTGCAAAGGCTTTCGTCTGTTCGTAATAATGTTTATTTCTCCCTCTCCCTCTCCCTCTCAGCAAGGATGAGTTTACAGAGAGTTGTATACGCGCACAAACAGCTCAACATAGTTTTACTACAACTGAAAATATTTAGTCTACGCATATGAATTCATCTCGCCAGCTGCTATAAGTAGCCGCTACCAATGTGATTGGCGGGCAGCCTTCTTGAATGACGTTCAGAATGAGGCACTGTCCCGCTATTCCAAAATAGTTTAGGTATTGTTCAGCATAGTAATGCGCTGTTTAGTGCGTTCACTTCGTTTTAACGCCGTGAGTTTTCGCAGATTTGTGACGTCAATTAACAAGCAGGCGAATTTACGGCACACCGAAAATGTTTGACGAATAGCGAAGAACCAATGGACATCAGTATGCCGTATTGAAAAATTTATTCACTTATTTCTTATGCAGCCGTGCATAAGTGGCCATTACGCGATGGTTCATTTTGCGGCCATTTGATACATAGCGTTACGAGCAGGGGCTGTGTGCATGACCCAAAAAATTTCGACTAATCGTAAACAGCTAACGGCCTATACGGTGAGGAAGCAATGCGGGGTAGATTAGCGTTATAATCGCGCACACTTTTCAAGGAAAACTTGAGGTTGCGCAGTTTACGTAGATGTATTTACTTGGAAGGTCCGGAGAGGACCAGTCACTTCCCCTATTTTTCCCTCCACCTCCCCCGCCCAAGCTGTCAAACGTAGGAGGGAAAGGAATGGCAATTAGTATATATACATTCGTAGTGCTTCATGGTCGTATATATACAACCCGCTCAATGTCGCTTCCGTAAAAATAAGTAAACTTGGCATTCTTCCTCAGGGAAACTTTATATTAGAGAGGTACTATAGTACAAAAAAAAAATGGCACTCGGCTTATTCTGAAGATTTCTGCGAAGAACTCGGCTTTTTCAGCCTCATGTTTTGTTTCGAAAATGAAAATTTAAGGCATTAGGTGCATGGCGGATGTTTCATACTCATCGTATTTACAACGCCGAGCTGACACTGAAGTTTCCAGATGGAACGCTCAGATGAAAAACAGGTTAAAGGTGGCGTTTCCCGGAGAAGCATTCTGGGATCTTTTCTGCTTAAAATTTTCGTTGACGAGATCTATAGGCATTGACCACAACGTTAAATTTATAATCCATGCAGATGATGCCACCTTATCTTGTGTGGGGAATTTAAATACATACTTAGTAATAAGAGCTAAGGAGGCCCCGATTGGTATAATTTGTGTTAATCAAAACCACCTAAAACAACCATACTAAGAATAAGGCGGTCTTGTTTCGTCCTTGAATTGACTAGTACAGTACAAAATACCACTCGGACGGCAAAGAAGCACACATGAAGAGCGCATGACTCTCAAGTGAGGATTTACTGCATTCGACATAAACGCGAACATGCACGCGTTCGCGTTTATGTAGTCTACCAGATCCCCCTGCTGTTCGGCAATACTTATTCCAGACAAACTATAAAGAGCGCCAGTGTGAGATCACGAGAGCACCATAGAAAATACGAAAATAATAATCGATTATCAAACCTGGTAGCAGAGTACATTGCACGAAGCATCAGTGCAAGCCACTGTTTCATGATACAATGACAGTATTCGTAGGCACAGATACGTAGGCATATATATATATATATATATATGAGCGAGAGGGAAACTTCCTTAGCACTCAATTTGACGTGATTTTATATACAGAGAGAGAATTTGCTTTTCACAGCTGTGTTCTGAGATCAAGGCAGAAGCAGCTGCACACACAGCTAAGGCGCTCTTTGCGATACACACACACACACGCACACACACACAAGCCCCCCCCCCCCTACTCATGAGGCAGTTGATACGCCACTGGCTGAACGCACTAGCAAAGGCTGCTCCGCGCAGACATCGAATGAACAAGCTGTTGGTGATTGCGATGGACGCGAAGTGACGGTAGGGGCGTACTGTTTTAACAAGATAGTAAATTAGTCAAGGTAAACGTGGTATCATGGTCGAACGGTTTTCTGCACCAAAGGCACCGTAGGTATTTTTTTTTTTTTTTGCCAGTGAAGAAACATGACAGAGAGGATTACGGCTAAGCTAAAAGGATCACCTTAGCTTTAATTTGTGTGTATAAAATTAACAACGAAAAACACCGTGTATACGCTGACGCATCGCCTTCATTTTTTTTCACGTGATCGGCAAATCAGGCATTTAGCAGCTTTATATAATAATATCTGGGAGTTTATCGTCCCAAAACCACGATCTGATTATGAGAGACGCCGTAGTGAAGGGCTTCGGGAATTTCGACCACCCGGGGTTCTTTCACGTGCACCTAAATCTAAGTACACGGGCCTCATTTTCGCCGCCATCGAAGACGCAGCCACCGCGGCCGGGATTCGATCCCGCGACCTTCGGGTCAGCAGTTGAGCGCCATAACCACTAGACCACCGTGGCGGGGCAGCAGCTTTATATCAGCCGCTTTATTAGCGACGCTATAACGTGTGCGAGGCGGGCAGGCGCATAGCCATGGTATTTGTTTTTATTTAGCAATGAGTAAATAAAATCTGAAAAGGGATCCGGCTGGAAACTATTGAGCGCGATTTTCTCGAATCCAAAGCAGGATTTTCAGTTATATCAGGTGCCACTGGACAAAGAGCTGTCGGTTTGGTTAATCTAATTATGTTAATTAGGCACTTAGGGACAACTGGAAAGCCGCCGCGGTTACATTGCTGTGGGTTTGATGACATCACAGCTGATGTCGAGCGAAAGAAGGCGGCAAGGATGCAATAAGGACAGCCTAAGCGCTATCGCGTTCGTTTAGAGTTCCAGTTTCCGCCGTCTCTACAAAAAGATGGCTGCCATCTACAAGCGCAGAGAATTCTGGGGGTGAATTCATAAAGCCCTTCTTTCGGGTCTGCTCATCGGCATTGCCCAGCTGTCTTAGCTAAAACGACATGTCCAGTGCCAGGATTGGCTGAAATTTCGTCTAGCGTATAATCCCGACGTAAGAGGGGTTTTTTTTGTGTATTCGGACCCTGGTCCACACATCCTCGAATTTCCATCTGTACACATGCCTCCGCCACTCATATAGGCGGTGGTGAATGGAATAAACTAGTTAACAAAACGCTGGGCAATATTGAAAATGTCAAGTATACCAACCGTAGTTAGCTTACCGATCCAATTCGACAAGGTCGTTCGTCGTAGTAAAGGTGTATGGAATCAGTCCTAAGGCCCCTATCCTGTTCACCATCCTGGTTTCGCTCCCCTCACTGGCATTGTGCAGAGAAATGACGAAGTCTCTAGATGAATGGGAGATACGTTGTACCATCTCTTCGACGTGTTCAATGTCGCTGCGCTCCAAATGGTTCTTCAGGTACAGCCTTTCGGCAGCAAACGGCATCAACCTGCATCATGGTTGGAAACCATCTTTTATAGATGTTCAGCAATGGTGCTACAAGATTTCCCTCCTCGCCTAACTTCGAGCTTAAGGTCTAGACTGTGGCGTTAGTTAAATGTTCAGCCTGTTTTCTTTCTTCGGACATTACTTTCCTAATTAGGCATTTATTCCAAAGAGGACCCAGAGGTCTATTTAAAAACCAATTTTATCCTTTATTTATCGTCATCGCAAAAATTTTGCGTAACCTTCTTCGATAAAAGGGGTGGCGTTTCAAATCAGCTTATAAAGTGAATGAACGTAAGCTAAGGCATATAAATGAGACTTCGACGAGGTTTTGATGTGTTTCTGGTCCTCCGGGAGCAAATTGTGGTTATTGTTATCGTTATTGCTTATTGTTAAATTCTATGGCGGATTTAACACGAATATCGCTTGTGCTTCAGCCCATGCTCTAATAAGTCGGCACAATATCATAGCAGATGAGACAGGAATATTCTTTCTTTCACTGGTTAACCTTTCACGCACTTTGCGTTACAATCTGCACAAAAAGACGAAACATTTTACTGGCGCTCAAAATTCGGAAAAACACGAACTTGTATTTGACTTTTTAATGCCACAGCTACCTTATCGCATCCTTCTACTTAAAGAAATTGTTCTTCACGGAAAGCACCAAAAATCTAATCAAATATGCATATGCAATAGGAAATAGAAACCATAGAGCAGTGGTTCTCAGCCATGGATGTTTCGGGGACCCCTTGTGTACTGGTAGAAGAGATAAGGGCCCCTTGCAGTGAGAGAAAAGAAAAAAAAATTCGGCAGATCCCACGCACTGTGAGAATCGATGTAATGCGAAGCAGCCAGCAAAGAGCTGCATACATCGCCTTGTTTGTCTTTGAGCCAAATGAAATCATTCATGCCATGGCATCTAGTCCACCATATATCGCATGTTTGCCATGCACGCATGCATGCACAATCTAGACACCATGCCAATGAAACGAATATTGTGGTATATACAATGCATGACCTGTCGCTTATGTTCATCACGCACTCGAGTCGTGCCATACCAATTTCGGTATACAGTTAACAAAACGGCCGGAAACACGCCATGACAGTGGCATGTAAATCATACCGTACATGACATGCATAACATGATTCGCATGTTAAGACCTCTCATTTATGTTCGTCATACAGTCACATCGCGCAATATCAATTTTGGTGTATATCAAGCGAGCGAAATGGCCGCGAGTGCACCACAAGTATAGCATGTAAATCATGCCATACATGACATGCATGTCATGATTTTCATGTTAACACCTTTCATTTACGTTCGTCATATAGTCGCTTTGCGCAATACCAATTTTGGTGTATATCAAGCTAGCGAAACGGCCGCGAATGCACCATGAGCGCGGCATGTAATCATAGATAGATAGATAGATAGATACGCTCAAAGTCGCAGAAGTTCGCTAAGAAATGCTTAACATTTAAAAAGGGGGGGGGGGTCATAAGTTGACAAAACATGCAGTGTGAAATAGGCGTCTTTTGCTTCTCCCTGGCAGAGAACGATCAAACTATAAGTGCCACGCCAATTTAATCTCGACAGCTTGTCAGTAAGTTGTGCAGTCTGCAGCCACATTCAAACTGTTTCTAGTCATGTTCACTCTTCAAATATGCAAGCCTGGAAAAAGCGTGCTCGCATGCATATGTCGTAGAAAACTGCAACAGCTTTGCAGCCATCTCATGGAAAGGGGAAAATATAAGTCAGCTCCGCCGCAATGCAAAAATGTTGTGCGGTGAAGCATACCAAAGAATCAGAAGGGGCTGTGTCACGAGATAACGCGTTTATTCTTGTTTTTTCGAGGATGGGTTTCGCGGACCCCCTGGTCCGCGGACCCCCATTTGACAACCGCTGCCATATAGGCAGGGCTGGGCAAAGATACTTTGAAATTGTATCGCGATACGATACAAGATATCCAGGCAAGAAGTATTGGAGATACAGATACAAGATACTACAGTAATAATTGTATCCGATACGATACTTGCCAAATGTATCTTAAGATACTTCGATACATTCGCAAATTTGTTATTATAGACCACCATAATGTAGTAGCGAACGCCTATGCACAAAAAGGTTTGCTTGAACATTTCTTTAATGTGACCAATTTTGTTTCACTTTAATGAAATGTCTGTTAGTATCTCAAAAGATTTGTCCTTCTTGCTCAAAGTGCATTAGTTTTCTTCCGACAGAACTTATTGGGATTTGTTTCGGCTGCTTAACAGGACAGCTGTTCACCGACAGCGGCTTTTGCTTGTCATTTCTGTAATTGATGAGCGTCGCTGCTCAGCTTGCCGACCAGGTAGCCGGTCGCAATCTAATCACAAGAACTTCAATAAGAGGCCTTCGCACGATGGTGCAAATACCGGTGTGGAGTTTTACCTTGGCTGTAAAAGACCGTTTACGCAATACTGAATCACCGGTGTACAGCAGCGACAACGCTGCTAGCGACATTTTTCGTGACGCATTGTGTATACGTATAGAGCTCATAAAACTGCAATGACTTTTCCTGTTCTACTTATCTGCTGGCGTAAAACGTTCGTTATCAATATACTCACTAATGTGCAATCTTTTAACAATTTTTCTTCAACGAGAGAACATGTGCACCCCAGAAATCCCTAATACCTCTTGTATTATATGACGTGGTGGTGACGATGAAGAAGGCGGCAGTCACTCTGGTAGAAACGAAACTGCTCATTGGGCAAAGTTGTGCCCAGAAAAATAAGTAACTCAATGTCCAAGCAAAAGAACGCTGTACACTGATAGCGGCAATAAATGTCGTTGGCCTTCGGTATTCTGATCATCGGGGGAACGCGTGGTCACATCAGCGATCGAACCTTCCAGCGTTACCGCTGGTGCTCGCGTAAGCTCCTGAATGAACTACAGTGCTCGCGTCCTGCGCATGTGTTGCGGATTTACATCACAAAACCACGATATGATTGCATACCAGGAAATGTTCTTCAACATGTCTCGGCCACGTATAGGCCGCGAGCGGCCACATGTAAATCAACATGACATTCATGACAAGCACCACATTATGTTCGTCAGCTTGTCACGACCAATTTTAGTGCCTATGAAAAATTGACTGAACGGCTTGTTGGGACGCCCTCTGCATGCTTTCCATCCTTTAAGGTGGATTTTCATGAGAAATTTCGCTGTTCGCAATCAGAATGTTGGTACTGACTCACTTCGCGCCCACATAATTACATTGGTTTCATCGCCTTGACAAAACAGTAAACTCAAGTGAAATGTAAACAGCACAGTTCAAAGCCAGATTTAGATCTCAAAGACAGAAAATCAGTACAGCAGCAGTGCAGCCACATTCAAACTGTTTCTAGTCATGTTCACTCTTCAAATATGCAAGCCTGAGAAAAAGCGTGCTCGCATGCTGTCCTGATACGCGAGCGCTGTCGTAGCTCTGCTCCAAAACTGCAACAGCTTTGCAGCCATCTCATGGAAAGGGGAAAATATAAGTCAGCTGCCGCTAGTTTTATTCGCAATGCAAAAATGTTGTGCGGTGAAGCATACCAAAGAATCAGAAGGGGCTGTGTCACGAGATAACGCGTTTATTCTTGTTTTTTCGATACATTATTAATGGATGGAAATACAGTTTCGCGGACCCCCTGGTCTTTCTAGCATATCGGACAGATACAAGATACCCATTTGACAACCGATACTGCCATATAGGTTATTCTCGCAATGACGTGGATTCAACTAAAGCGCACAGTGCTTTCTTTTTCTAAATCTATTAAGCTGCCAATTGAAGAAAAGTAAAAAAAAGCGCTGGGTTAACAAGCAAAACACTAATACTAGAACGAATGTGAACGAATCAGTTGACAACCAGCATGCGACAAGACTTTTACAGTGATATGACGACAAAGTGATGCCGGCTATATGAAGGAACTTACTGGCGGACGTCGCTGAAGCAACGAGGCCACAAGTCTTTCAAACTGTCCGTGTAGTTGGCCACGTAGGTGCTGTATGCGAGGTTGTGGGACGCCAAGCGACTCAGGAACCACACGATGTAAAGACCAACATAAGCGGAGATCTTGATAGGATCCAGCGACGTGAACACATTTTGCGACAGGAACTCCGCGTACTCGCCGTCAACTACCAAGCACGTCGTGCGCACGTTTTGCAGGTACTGAAATCTTCTTGCCAAGGACTTTCGAAAGCGCGAACCAGAACTCTGTCAGTGGATACTGGCTACTTAGTTTAACTTGGGTGTTCAACGCGTCACTTTCTGGCAAGTGAAAAAAGTGTCTGTTTACGGTCTGTATGGCCTTGATGACGCGCGAGTAGGACATGCTACGTTCGCCTATTATTTCAGCGCAGCGTCTGATGTACACGTCGAGGCTGTTGCCCAACTGCAGCTGCTGAAGAAACTTGACAAAAGGGACTATGTGGTAACTAGGCGCGAAGTACAGCATGTAGCCACGGCCAAGGCGAAGATTATGGCCGGCGGTGATCCTGAACAAGGGTCCGATGCCGATGTTGAGGTTGATGTCCACGATGCCGCGAACGATGAAGTAGACCGACGTCGCGGGCATCTGCGGAAACGTGAAACCTCCTGCGCTAAGTACAGTCTTGATCTTGTCGATGTCCTCGGGCTTCTGGTGTACAAGTCTCATGCAGTTCCGAAGCAGTATGGCGGCCTTCACAACGCTGCTTTGACCGGGCGTGGTTGGCGTCGCCGATATCGAATGAAGCGCAGAGATCCTTAGCGAATCGTGTGCCTTAGCGTAGTGGCTCGAGTCAGCTCCGCTGCAGGCGTACTTATAGAAGTCGTAGCAGGGCGCGAACGATGGTTCGATTGAGTCGCGGATAGCTATGGTCGGCTTGTAACAGCGCGGTTCCTTGCACTGCATGAGGAAGTGGAAGAGCACAAATGGCTGCAGAATAGTGATGGCCAACGTCACGGCTGTCACCGACCCCAGGAACACGCGGTATTCGGTGGTGCGGTCAACCGGCGGCGGTGGTGTGATTGTGGATATCTTGACGTCGCTCTCGGTCGTAGTGCTGCGCCGTACGGGTGCGTGGAATGACACCGATCGTGGAACGCGGCCTCCAGGCCTCTTGACGTACGCGGAACGACGAAGACGCACAGGGCTGTCGGCGGTCGCTAAGGCGGTAGTGATGAATCAGCGGACTTGACCGCTTGCTCACCTTCTTCGGCGACGAAGCGGCGACCCGCGGCCGCGACGGACGTCGTTGCTGCAAGATTAAAGCGCAATTATTTCACTTTAAAATTCAGGTATATAGAGGCCGAATAGTCTCCCGCTTATGACTAACCATGAACAAAACAAGGCCCTGGTGTGCTTACGACTTTCCAGGAAAAGCGTTGTGGCCTGGCATTTATTGTCTCACTAAACAGCGGACCTCTAAAAGCTTCCACATGTCCCTCAATGGACATTTTTCATTCTATCCCAGAGCACCTCGCGGGCACGCGAGGCACAATGGGAAAAGTGCGTACGTCGAGCGAGCAAGCTGCTCGGTTGCCAGCTGCGCATTAGCGACGTCGAAGCACGAAACGAAGAGAACACGTCACCGCTTCTGGGCTATTCCTACATCGTAAATACTAGACATATCCGAATGCATCTGCATGTATCTATACGGAAGAAATGTGAAAGGATTAACGCAGTCAGTGTAAGTATTACCGAGCGATTGTGTCGCTGATGCAGCAGCTAAGCGACATGCGCGTTATCGCGTTCCGATACCGTGAGGACCTAATACCGTGAGCAATATGAGCTGCTATGAATGTGACGTATTGCATTGCCAGAGATACCATTCCACTTGAACATTTAATATTCTGAAAACTTTTGCGCTTGCCAACCGCGTTTAGCCGCTATGACCTTTATAAGGTAATCTCAGTGTTCGATCTCGTATTGCTCATGACTGTACATATCTGCAGTATGATTCACCAGTGAGGCAACACGCGAAAACGCCGCCGGCGTTTGCAAAATGCAACACTTGCCGTTAGTGTCGACAAACGGCGATAGAAGCTTATCGTTTGTTACTTGTGGTGCGAGCGATGCGCACGCTGTCTAAGCAATAGTATATGATTTTACTTAAATGCCGACTATACTTTCTCGCGTAATATTTAAATCTCAGAATGTCCCCTTATGCTCGTCGACATTGTCGGTGGACGTTGATTTGGAAGTAAATCCGCGAACTGCATCGACCACTTCTGGACTTCATCCAGGGCACCGAGTTGTATCATTCTTTATTATTGAATATATGCCGTAGGTCATACTTGTGCCGAACAAAATAAAACAAAAGAAAAAACACTTCGGAACCGCTCAGCTGGTCGAACAGTGGCACGCGGGAAAGCTATACAGACGGAAATCGTAGAAAGGCCGTCGCAGCTAAGCGCAGCCGAAATTCATGATTGCATTACGTATTAACATGTTGCACCTTGTCAAATTCACTTGATCTCAGTACTGCTGGCACGGCGCAGGCGGAAAGATAAAACGTGAGGCGGACACACTTATCCCATTAGCGCTTGCGTAGCCGTTAGTGGCGCTTGTGTGCTTTTAAAGTTTCCTGCGTGAGTCTCACAAAAAATACTGTGGAGAGAAGACGGCAGCACTTTATTTTAGGTGAACCCAAGATAATTTAACGAATGAAAGATTATGCCGCGAGGCTTGACCCCAGTGAGAAAACGCCACACTGGGCCTTGTGCCACAAACGTCAATATGTGAGGTGTGCCTCACTAATATTCCGTAACCTTGCTTCGCTTTCTTTGTAACTTATTTCCATATGAACATGGTTACTGCTACATTGTATTGCATGTGGGCTATCGCTCTTGCCAAATTATTATTGTTACTTGAGGCGTTACTTCTTTAACTTGCGAAAAAAAAAAGATTACTCCTTATTCATGGCTGTACAGTATTGTGGAACTACACTGATTTTCTCGCACGATTATTTACTTCCGAAACGCTCGCATGTACAACCGCACATTTTTCCACGAAAGTGTTTTATCTCGGGGTCCACAATCAATTGAGTGACGTCATAGACGTCGATAACAACTAGGACACACGAAGAAGTCACAAAAAAAAAGGGGGGGAGCCCTTCCCTATCGAGAAAATGGGATCAAGCGAAGATTAGCGTGTACGTGCCTGGCCTACTATTCTTTTTCTTTCTTTCTTTCTTTCTTTCTTTCTTTCTTTCTTTCTTTCTTTCTTTTCTTTCTTTCTTTCTTCTCTTCTTTTTTTTCCTTTCGTTCTGGATTTCTTTTTTCTTTCTTTCTTCTTCTTTCTTTTTTCGTTTTCTTTCTTTCTTTCTTCTTTCTTTCTTTCTTTTATCGCATTGCGTAATGCTTTCTTCTAACCTTTTTCTTCCTCCATGCCGGGCGTCAGTACCCTCA
>NC_051176.1:128596674-128697664 GCF_013339695.2 Rhipicephalus sanguineus
TTTCGCAGTCCCTAGGGAGTCCGAAAAATCGGACATGGACTGTAGTGACTGACGTGATGACATGCCTCCCACACCACATCCATTAAAGGGACACTAAAGGCAAATATTAAGTCGCCGTTGATTGTTGAAACAGCGTTCCAGAAACCTCGTAGTGCAACTTTTGTGCCAAGGAAGTGCTTATTTTGAAATAAAATCACGTCTTAGTGGTCCGCATCACGTTAGCGCACTTCAAATCACCTGCCTGAAAGTGGTCTTTCTCACGTAACTGTTGCCGTGCCAACGTTGCCCGCCTTTACTGCGTGGCGGCGTGCACCATTCCGGCATCTGGCAACATCACATGCATGCGGCATTTTGTCGAAGTTTCTGTCAGAGCGACTTTCACGAGCGCGGGAAACACACGCGGTAGTACGCGATACTAAAACTACCACTGAGACGCGACCATGTGAGCGAAACAGTGCCGGACAAAGCGCAGTTCGGCGAAAACGGAACCTTTGAACCACGCGCACCGTTCTCCACGGCAACGCCAAAGAGGTTCTTTTTTCCTTGAATCAAACAGAAACGAACAAGCAGCATTTTATTATGTCTCTTGATGCACAGAAGGTTCTTTTTTTATTGTAGCTAGTTTGATTACGAGTGATTAATTGTAGTCGGACTCTCTCACGTCCTTACGATAAGCACCTTCAGTTAACTGCTCGGTAGGGCATGCGGACAAGCGCAGTTGGAGGCATACTGCACGCATTTAATAGGAGAGAACCCCAACGCGCCGCGCCACCGTTCTTGCTGCCTCTTTGTGCAAGACCGCTAAGTGCGCCGCACAAACGCGTTGCCTTCACGGATGAAACCAGCTCGCCATTGCCGCGCCCTTGTGCGGTCAGGAACAAAGTGCACATCACGAACCCTTTCATGATAAATGAGTGCGTACGATACAGCGCAACAGTACAGTGACGGCGTCAGCTTAGTTGGAGATGTGCTGCACACAACTAGAAACGATCGGCTTCACACGGCAGCAAATGCTGCGTATCGGAGGAGATTCGGCGATGTGTGTACGCATTACATGCGCACAGGCATCAGGGAAAGCCGGACGAGTCGTCCGCTCTTCCGCCAGTCTGTTTTCCACGTCATCATTTCCAAACGCTACATGCGAGAGAGCCGTAATCTATCCCGCGCTTTGCTGGTATCAGCGGCGCTCATCAAGAGATGCATTCTTGCAAGTGGCGGTTGGCACGTAGTTAAAGGGGTGGTGCCATCAAATTTCGAGGCTATAACAAGCCTGTTGCGGGTTTCCTCTCTATGCAAGGACACTCCACACGAAGGGTCAGACACAGCAAACGTTTAGAATATATTTTAATTCACTTCGAAAGTGTACCTAAATGCCCATTCTCCCGACCGAGACCCATCGCTACAAGCCAACACTGACGTAGATCTGTAGGATGGGCAATGAAAGTTGTAGTGACGTCACACCAGATCTACTGCAGTGATGTGAGTGACCGCCGGACCTCCGCCACCTCCGCAACGCATGTACCGGCTGTAGTGAACTAGAATATATTTTAGTTCACTATAGTACCGGAAGAGCATCGGTTGCTACATCACTCGCTGAGTTTCCATCGCTTCCTGGCTAAGTGTGTCACAGCCTTGTGTGGTCACGTGACCAAGATCCTACACTTCTACGTCACTACCCAACCTCGGCGTCCAGAAACCGAAACCGAAAGTTGTCCACATCAAAAGGAGATATTAAATTATTTAGCGAGTATATATGAATCTCGGTGCATACATCATGCTTCCTGGAGCTATAGAAAACGCTTACAGCAAAGAACGAATGCCTGATAATTGCCTGATAATTGTACTGGGAGGCATTAAAGCTATTTCAGACGTGGCTGGGGCAATTTGACCGCTCTAGCAGAATAAAAGCGCATGAATTCGTTTTTTCGGACAGCTCAATTTTTCGGACGATTTCACAGTCCTTAGGCAGTCCGATAAATCGGACGTTGACTGTAGTGAAGTATTTCGCGATTCCCTTGGAGTTCAATATATCCGGCATCGACTGTACGATATTTTTTTTTTTGTAGTGTAGACGTTAATTGCCCCTTCACTCATCATGAGGTGGCAGACACCACACTGCACTGCACAAGATCTGTCACATTCTCAGTTACAGAGGCCTACCGTTCAATGCTTATGACTTCGGTGCCTGTGTGGCCAGAGACGTGAAGGTAGCCACCAATGAACAACTTATCACTGACAACCCTATCACCTTCAATTTTCTCTTCAGGCACTAATGTGACGCAGTACTGCAATAAGTGTACTACATACATTTAAAAAGCGACAATCTAAACATGCCACGTTGCCATTTCCTGCTATCTCTCAATGCTTAAAGCTTAGGGGGTCCCTGAAACGATTTCTTAAAATTTTGTCAGCATTTAGGCTACAGCATTATCAAATAATTTGCACCATAACTTAAACGACACACGCTGTACCAAGGCAGCTATGAGCCATCAGATGTTACTCTCCTTCTCCGCATAGTTTTTCCTTCTTAGCTCGTCAAACGTGCAGACATCAGTGGCTACAGCTGCACTTGCCTCTTGCATGGCATCCGCAATCAACTCTGACAGTGTGCCATCGTGCTGCTCGAGATCACAGAGGCCACATAGAGATAAGCACATAGTTGAGTTGTACGCCAGCAGATGCCACAACGATACCATCTGCTAACATTTTACTCTCCAGAACGGCCATAATCTGCACACCGAGATGTATGTAGACAAACCAAAAGTATTCGAAAACAATCACCGATAAGCATATAACAAGGGCAATGAGGTGGTGTCTTCAGAGGTGAAGTTGCCACCACAGACTCATGGATCCTGCAATGGCAGAATCCACCGCATTCCTTTCTCTGTGCATGTTGGTTGATGTAGCTGCACATACCACTCAACTTTCGTGGGTGTTCTCAGCCCCACGAAAGTTGAGTGGCCTGTGCAGCCGCATCAAGCGGCATGCGAAGAGAAGGGCTTCGTGTGGCACAAACCATATTTTGAAAGTTGTGCCTTGCACTACACATGTGATTTATCACATCCCTTTATCGTGTGGCAAAGCATACATCCGCCAAACTGGCTGATGTCTTAAAGGGGTCATGAAGCACCCCTTGGGCTTGTTGAAAAAACACATCCCGTGGAAAGCTGACATGGCTATGAACTGCTCTGCAAAATATTACAGTCGTGCGCGCCGCGTAAAGGCCACAAGCGGAGCGCGAAGTTGCCGTTTCCTCAGGCGCCCTCTTTTCAAACAGAGGCCGGTTCTCACTCTCGTCGGTAGGCGGGGCGTCTACACGTTGACGTCGCGGATCTGCCTGTTTACGCCGCAAGAGACATAGCATGCTTATTGGCCGATAGCCGGATGAGATGCGCTTCTTGCCACGGGGTGCCGCCACATGCCCGCGCCGCACTCCTCAGTCTGCTAACTTTACACGGTAGCCGCACTCGCGCATGCGAATCACAGCGGGAGAGCGATCGCGTTTCATGACGCGCGCTGATGTAACTTCTTACCCCCGCGCCATCCCTCCCTGTCTAGCTTCCAGTGCGCTCGTTGGCATGAGAAAAGAGAGAAAGCGTTAGATTACACCTAACCCCCGTAACTCCGCTCATTCTTGACGGATTCGAGAAATTTTTGCAGCAATCGATTCGGGAGGCAGTAAACTCCGATACTGAGGTCATTAGATCATTACTTGGAAAAGTGGTTCATGACCCCTTTAATGATCGCCCCAGGGAACAGAAGGCCCCCATTCCCACAAATGACTGTGCTCATCTGCCAAGCCATTGCAGGCAGTGCGAGGTGCATTCGTGTTTGACAACACTAGTATTTTAGGTCACGGAGGACGAAGACCCAAAGGGAAATTTTGGAAGCATTCTACATAAAGAAACAGGAAAACAACTGCGTCAGCGACATGTCGTTGCATCTGTCTCTTAAAGAGATAAGTACACACAGCACACTGAGCTGATTCCGATCTTGGCTTGGCCTGCTGTTTGGCCATGGATACTTGACTGGCTAAAGCCAAAAGGCAACTGTTACGTGTAGCTAACAAACATAGCCTTAGAGATTGGTAATTTCTGCATGGATTTTGACACTGGCACGATCTCCAGTTATAGCCAGTGCAACATTTCAGTGCTGGCAACCTAGCAAAAATGTAAACAATGCTGACAGCTTGTCATGGCGTTCAACGTCGCACTCGATCAGCCAGCCAGAGTCCGAAAAATCGAACGACTCACTGTAGGGCGTCCAAATTTTCGGTCGTGAGTTTACATTACGAGAACGGATAACTCGGCTACTTTGTGGGAACTCGTGTTAAGGCAGGTAGCGCAAAGAAACATGGACACAAGCGAAGAATAAGTACACGGGACAAGCTTGTCCCGTGCACTTATTCTTCGCTTGTGTTTCAGAAGGTTCAGCAATTATCAATTTGTTTTTGTAGTAAGCAGAAGCACTAATGTGAGAAACGTGAAACTGACCACAAGGTAAGTGAGCGAGTAAGAAAAACTGACACGACAGCTGGGGCGGTATTGTTGAGCGTTTGAGATATTTTGCAAGTCACGCCATTGCATGCACTTTGGCGACTGTTTGGATAGCAGGATAGGCACACCGCTATATAGTAAGGATGTCTGAGGATACGCGGATGCGGACAATGCAAAATAAAACTTGTGGAGGTTAAACCATCGCATATACTAAAGGAATCGCCCGAGAACAACGCAACCTAATAAAGTAGCAGTAAGACTGGTCTGGGCGAGTTGGTTCATAGCAATGAGAAGGCACAGCGCAACTGACACAATGGACAACTGAGAGAGCGCTCGTGTGTGTTGCGTGTTCTTGTCCATTGTCTCAATTGCGCTGTGCCTTCCCATTGCTAATAAAGTAAATATGGCATTTTACGTGTCAAATCTACGATGTGATATTATGAGGTGCACCGCATTTTGATCACACGTGACTCTGACGTGTACTTATATCGAAGTACACGGATATTCTTGCATATCACCCCCATAAACTACCATGACCGGGTATCAAACCCGCATCCTCGAGCTTAGCAGCGCAACATAACGCAGCCTGATCACCACTTTCGAAGTTATGTACGGCGGTGCACGAGTACGATTGACGATAGTATACACAAATATATAGTTTTCGTATTTTTTTTACCTGAAACAACATTGCTGCTGCTTTCATAATTCATCTGAAGCTTGAGGAAAGTAAAAAGCAACCACAAGAACTCAAACAGCGCACAAAGTGAGCGCGTTATCTTGGCACGCTATGGCGGGCATCGAAAGAGTCTGTGCCGCGACGTCATTGAGGTCTCCTGCTAGGCAGCGCCACCTGAACGTCTCAGGGCTAATATAGTAAAAGCTCGTTAATTCGACACCCGTTAATTCGGAAATTCGGATAATTCAGACGGCTCTATTGGTCCCGGCCGAAGTGCATGTTAATCTATGGGACCAAACCTTCCTTAATTCGTCAGAATTGGGCTCCGCACTGCTTAATTCGGACAAATTCTGACAGCTGCCGCTACACAAATGTGTGGTAAAGCAGCGCTGGCACCACTGGGGCGAAACCGAAACTTGAGTGACATCACCATCGTCATCAACTAGTGGGGGCGATCGCAGCGTCACCGAACGTCGGCGTCTTCTTTCTTCGCTCCACTGCGCCTCCGACGCCATTTTCCCTTGGGTTGTGTCGGCACCGTCTCTTCTTGCGGAGTTCTTGTTCTTTCCCGTTGTGACCGTGTTTACATGTGAGGCCCGAGCATGCGGCAGTAGCCGACGGTGGCATCGACGAGGTGTCAGCCGAGTCCACCGATGGTGACTGCCTGACCTTCAATGCTGTCCTTCCCACAGATATGACCCTTCAGGACTACATCGCGATTGGTGATTGTGTCGCCACGACTGGTCTCCTGCCCGATCAAGAAATTATTAATGACGTCGCGACCTCATCGCACCTCACGGGAAGTCTCGGAGGCGCTTTTGATTTTAGAGGGCATTTGCCTGAGCACTTCCGACAGTTTGCGTGCTGTTGGCCATTTGGAAAAGTTAAGAAAAATTGTAATGTAAGCCGGAATCTGCGTGAAAACGCAGATGACCATTACAAAATACTTCAGCAAATAAAGGTATGCTTCTCCAACTTGATTTTAATGTTTTTCCTGTTCATTCGTTAATTCGGCATTCGGTTAATTCGGACATTTTTTCCAGTCCCGTGAAATCCGAATTCACGAGCTTTTACTGTATAACAGAAGTGGGCATACTTGTTGTGCCAAACTACTCTCTGCTTTAATAATTTGTGTGAAGAGAAAACTCACGATTTCCAGCCAGTAATTGTCCAAGTCCGTTGTCCTCTGGCTTTTGTTCAAGTTGAAGAGCCAACGACCTCCCTGTTTGTTGCGGCAGTCTTCCCACATTGGCTTGATGCCGTACTGTGAAAAAAATACCAGTTTGCAAAATGACCCAGCCACCCGTTATAAGTTGCAACTAAACCTGTCTCAGCTGCCGTTAACATTTGTTTTGGCGTGCCATAAACAGGTTCCCACAAAAGCATACAGAGCTGATTTGCCTGTAGGGGAAGAACGACCCCTCCAATCAGCCTTTCGAAATCATAATGCACCACTCAAGCAATATTTCAGCATCATAAGCAACCAACAATTCTCAGGTGTTCTGGGTGAAAGTGTTAAGACTGTCGCAACCAGTGCTGTGTTGTACTGCATGTAAGCACACGCAAGTGTACTACATGCGGCATATGTATGTAGTAGGCCCCAAAATGTTCACTGGATGAGTGAAGTACAAAAGGACATGCATGCCATTTCTTCACCAGCTTTTACACCTATTTCGAGCAACTCATTTTGCCACATCAATTGCAATTCCTCTTATATTCACCTTGGGCCATACCGTAGCTACATTAACATGAAAATCCCCAAGCTGGCATGTGCTGCCAAACTGGCTAAGATCTGGACACAAAACACCACTCAAGTTTGTTTTTACTATCATCCAAACGTGCTATGGCCACATATCATGCTATATGGCTACCTCCTACCTATCTTCAAAATCCCATCAATGCTGCAAATGGATTTCCATTTGCCGGGACGTACAGAAAACAACACAGAAAAAAACAACACTACAACGCACAGAACAGGTGTGTTTACCTTGAAAAGTGAATAGTCACATCCAAGAGGAAGCTTACTGGCCACCTCTATGTGATTATAGAGGGCCCAGAAATCCTCAACAGTTTCAAACGAGGTGATTTCTAGGAGGTTCTCCTCCCAGCTACGATTCTTGTCATTTTTGTAGAACCACAAGCTCCACCGATGCTGAAGCGGGTGCTTTATCATTTCAAGTGGTGGATCTGGGCATGATGGCACCTGTTCAGCTGGCCCAGGCTCGCCAGAGTCGCTCTGCAGAAAATAGGGTTCAAGAAATTGCATGTGCTTACTTTGCCAAGAACACGATTCAAGTAGTGCTCAAATGGACACAAAAGTGGCGGCCACGCCACAAAAGTGGCGTGGCCGCTCACTGTCTCCCAAAAAGTGGGAGCGCTGCAATCGTTTTGCGCCCTGTTCATGTGACGTATTTCGCTTCAAGCAGCGTCGAGGCCGCTTCGTCTGCTCCGCGCGACGCCAGCTGCGCTGGGCTGCACCGCGGTGAGGGTCACATGACGTGGTCGCAAAGCGATGCCAGCGACACCTGAAATGGGCGACAATCTGCGGCCGCCTTCTCGCGCGAGTTTTCCAACTGTCCCCATCCAGTAACGCTGATGGCTACCACTTGCATGGCAGAACACCAGCTAATCAAAAGTTGCACATTCGTTAGGGCACTCATGGAAGTATTTCTAAATGTATTAAAAGTATCAGAACTTTGATGGTTGTTGGCATATACAGGTGAATAAGTTTTACTGGTGAATAATGCAACTGCTGTGGCCGGGATTCGATCCCGCAACCTGTGGGTCAGCCGTCAAGCACCTTGACCACTAGACCACCGTGGCGAGTACGTCGTATAAGATTCCTTATAAAGTTGCATTACAGCAAGAATTACCTCTTGCCTGATGTTCAAGCCCTCAGCCATGCTAACAGACTGCTAAGTGCCATTGCTTAACTCTTTCATGCACAGAATTTTCGGCAGGAAACAGTTTTATGCTAAAAATGGTGAATTCTTTTTGAGAAAACAATTCCCTCACAAGCAAAAAAAAATTGGCCCCTTTAGTTCAAAAGATATGAGGTGGTCACCTCAGGTGACCACCATGCAGTAAGGGTCTACCGGTCAGTCTCGGCGGAAGGCTGCAAAACAGTGCTTTTTTCCCTGTAGGAGCACGGGGACATTGTATATACCACACATCCACCTCAATCTTGAAGGCTCATTAAAGTATTTTGCAAAACTTCTCCTCTAAGCATCCAAAAATAATATATTACCAGCCTTCTAATACCCCTGTCACACTGGAGGTGTTAATGTCAGGTTCGAATGTCATTCGGGGCAACGAATGCCATTCGATCCGTGGCGGTGCTACACAGGAAAAAGTAATGTCATTCGTTCATAACATCAATGTCGATAATTCAGAAAAAAAAAATGGCTGGAAAAGCTGAGGAAGGCAAATGTAGAGTGGCATGAAAGTGAACTTCACTATTTTAAAAGGCACGTGGGAAGTCGCATCGCTAGATAAACATGGATAAGAATTTCATATCGCAGGATATCTGGCCACCATAAGCCAAGATGACGCTTAGCCAGTAGCCACAGCCGTTAGAATGGCTGACATGGCAGTACCGCTATTCTAGGCACTGTAGTACCGCTGAACGACGACGCTAAGCTGCAGCAAGTAAAACATTTAGTTGCTTTGTACTTAGCGTTGCAAGGAACGCGCATAAGCCAGAAGAAGAGATTTGACGGAAACTCAGAGCGTTCCGCGTTTGTTCGCTTTCAAAACGCGGTCTCACATGCGTCCATGCGGAAAAACAGCTTTCAATGAAACTGTGCACAATTGTCTTCTCATAGCCTTATGAGAGCAAACATCTCCACCTCGGTCCAATGCGCTCGTGGAGTTCATTCCATTGCTGCAGATACACATGCTCACAGGCGTCTGTTTGTTTACATTATGGCCGACAGTGCCGGCGGCCAGACGCCACTGAGGTGGAGAGTAAAAACATTTTGCGACAGCCTTCCGTACACCCGTGCTTGTTAAAATCACAGACGCCTTTAAAAAAGCAACATTAATAGCATGTTTTCACGAATGCGTGTCGAAGTGAGAATACTAAATGACACATTTTAAGTAGTCTCTGGTGTAGAGACTATACATTCGGTTCGACATCGAATGTGTTTTTCGAACTCATTCGATTGCTTAAGTCACTCAGTCTCTAATGACATTAAATATCACTGTGTAGCAGCCGCATAATGTCATTAGATGCGAATGTCATTCCGTTCGAATGACATTAAAACGTCCAGTCTGACAGGGGTATAAGACCCTTCATGCACGGTGGTCCCTTTAGGTGACCACCAACTTCAGCGACACAGTGCTCTGTGCTGACTGAGTACATCTCTTAGATTCCTTGGTATTAGCTATTTATACAATGTGTTGTCCTAAGCTTTCTTTATTGTGAGGTATAAAAAAAAAGAAAGAAAAAAAAGAAGAAAATAAGCTATCAACATAATAAGAACCGGATATACTATGATTTCTGCAAAAATATCTCGTGTCCATCGTGTAGCACGTTTTGAAGACGACGGCAGCCAGATGAAAACAGACATAACCTGTAACATTGAAGCCCAAATGAAGTGGCATCATCATTGTCACTATGTTGAAAGCCTTAGAAACGTGCCGTATAAAATCTGAAGCGAGGGGCTGGTGTGCTTTAACAGAAGAAAAAAAATGAAGAAAAGGTGGTTACCTGGGGTGACCACCGTGCCGGAAAGAGTTAACTCATCTGCATGCTACACAGTAATAAGCCTAGATGTTTGCAGACAATCTATGTTTACCTTGTACATCGGATTGGAGAAGCACTCGAGATGACAACTGTCTAGCGAATACGGCAAGGCAGCTGTCTACACCATGATTTGCCTTTCTCGCGAGTTTTACATCTCTTTCTGGCTAGTCAGGCTTTTTAACCCTTGGCTATGTCACAGGAATTGTAGTTCACA
The DNA here is from genome assembly GCF_013339695.2 of Rhipicephalus sanguineus. NCBI lineage: Eukaryota > Metazoa > Arthropoda > Arachnida > Ixodida > Ixodidae > Rhipicephalus > Rhipicephalus sanguineus. The sequence goes on from NC_051176.1 coordinate 128,606,808, forward strand.
ATAATTCCGAAGTAAACAGCAATTTCGAGGACAATGAATTTTGATGACAGAGATACAGTATCAAAATATTCCCAGTTCTGCCTAAAACCCCGGGTCTGTTTTGTCACGTACCACCAGAACAAAAATGTGATATTGATGAATACTAAGTGCACTGGTTAACTATCGCGCAATCTGCCCAGTTCGCATTAACAATTACAAAATTCCAGATGGGTAGAGCAAGACCATTATTCGTAGCTGTGTACCTACCGTTACAAACCAATATTCCCACCCTTTATCACAAAACAAGATTTCCCCATAGATACACAACAAAAGGAAGTTTTAACCGTCACCTTAATTTTAACTCTGCAAACGGCATGCGTAGTCAAGAATGAAAACCTGTCGGAGTATGAAATCGTTGAAACGGCATTGACACTCATACGAACGTCAAATGCACTGCTGCTGTCCAAAAAGACTCCCATCGTTGGAAGGTGACGGGCCATAATTCCCCGCACCAGTCCGCCAACAACGCATTGAGCAGGACCCCATCAGGTGTGCACCATCCACAAATCAACGTGTAGTCTGGTACACGTGAAATGTCACCCATGCGAGCCTAAGCTGCGAATCTAAACAAAGAATCGAGTGGAGGCAGATAACCTCATTTCCCGTGACGATCCTCAACTTTTTTTGTATCATTCCGTGTCGCTAATTCCGCACGCGCCGCGACCCATTAACGCGTGCTGCACTTCACTGCGTGCACGGTCGGATCACAAAGCCAAGTAAAGGCTACCATGCGGTGCAAGAATGAATGAACAGAATTGGAGGCTGCGTGTCATGACAGCGACGCGTCGATCGGTTTCTGGTAAAATACTGCGCTCCGTAATTGGCAGAAAATTTCGTAATGCAAACGCACAAAGATCAGCTAGTAAGCTGCTATCTTAGGTGAGGAAAGGGCGAGTTGACGCGCAGCCATGAATGGCTATTGCGCAACGCCCGTGGGCAGCGCCGGCTTCAGCAAGAAACACGCAAATTACGCATAGTTTTAAAGAAGCGACAGTGTCGTGGGGCGAGACTTGGACACGTCAAGAGGCGCTATGCGACGGCAAAGCGCGTCCACACGGCGCTTTCGGAGACGCTGGTCATGCGACACGTTCGCGGGTCATGCCTCCGCGCACGGGCACTCACCGGCGCGGACTACAGTGTCATTACACACGAAAAAGAGGCGCCTCGAAGACCTACAGAAATGACCAAAGTGTGCGTTACGAAATCAAAAAGCGAATTACACTGAAATCAGACAACGCAATAAACGAGGAAACACTAGCTCACGCTGCCTAAGCCTATATATGAAATCCGGTGCAGCGACGACCAAAACCATATTGGTGGTGACAAGAGATCTGGGAGCCCTAGTCAAAACCCTTCGAAGCCGAACAGAAGCTAAGCGGTCGAAAATTTAAACCGGCATCCTCCAGAGATGTTTGAGAGCGTGACAGGCACTGCTCACGGTAAAAAATCGGATTGACATACCTCTGAATATTTGTCTTCCGCCGCCATATTAGCAAATTTTCAGGTTTCGGTGTGGCTCCGTCTGGCGAATGAGCACGCGACTGGCACGCGGGGGGCGCACAGCACGCGGTGACGTTCAGTGGCCTACTATGACCCGCACGCGACGCCACCATCGCTTTCAAACCGTGTGCCACGCATCCAACAATTTCGTCACAATCGTGCAGGACGTCTTTAAGGCTTCCAGCCTCAGGCATATAATAAAAAATATTATTTATTTATTATCAATAGCTTAGCAAAGCCTAGCTAAAGTTTGCTTTAAATTTTTGTTTCGGTTTCGAGTGTGTTAATTATGGTGCTGCGTTTCCCATAGAGTTAACGTTTTTTTTTAATATACTGGACTATTAACTCAGTATATTAACTCTATGGGCGTCTCCAACGGGGGTTGTTGATGATGTCTGTCCCAACGTTACTAGATCCTGCAGGATCTAGTAACGTTGGTCTGTCCTTCTGACAGTCAGTGGCGCTTGCTGCCAAAGCTGTGCCCGGAAAAACAATGTACAGCGTTGTTTTGCGTTGTTTTTTATGCATCTCGTGTTTACTATTGTTTACTGGCGCCTTGCCGCCGTTTTCGTTGCGTTTTTTTTTTTTTAAGACCAATAGTCTAAAAAAAGGAGTGCGCCAGCTACGCGTGTACTTCGTTTTGTCTACGGTAGAGTCTACGGTAGGAGTCCGTAGGATCATAGTACTGTAATCATAGAGTTTATGGTATGCACGGTGTAGGGAGAAGAGGTGACAACGCGGTGAGCGAGCGGGGCGAAGTTTTGTTCAGGTTCACGTATTTGCTCGTAGGTGGCGCTGCGCAAACGGGGGCCGAGGAGGCCGCGTGTGCACCAACAGAATCCATACCGAAAACCGCGTCACTGCATTCCGAGCATTTTTTTTTTCTTGCACTGCTTCTTCAAAGGCACGGTGTTGCCATGCCTTGCCTCTTTCTTTTTCTATCTCGTGAATGGATGGATGGATGGATGCTATGAGCGTACGTCCCCTTTATAACGGCGCGGTGACAAGTGTGCCACCAGGCTCGATTAAAAAAAAAATGTTTCCCTTTTCTCTTCCTTTTCTTAATGTTGGCCTAATGTCTCTACTTCAATTAAATCTATCTTACTACAGAAAAAAAACGTAAATTATCAACCCAGTTATCTGCCCTTTACGGCAGAATGTCCTTTTTTTTTCAATATTTATTTTTGTCCTTTCTCTCTAATTTTCTGCCACCAGTACTATAGTGTACTAGCAGCTTTCCATTGTTGTCCCTAAAACCCAAGGCTTCATGTAGGCTCGTTCACAAACGTACACCTGGGTGGATATCTCCACATTCAATCAGAACATGTTCCGCCGTTTCCTTATCTTCCCCGCAGCATGTGGACTGTTCTTCTTCTTTACTGAATCTCGCTTTATAACTACGCGTTCTAAGGCAACCCGATCTGGCTTCAAACAGTAAAGCGCTTCCCCTTGAATTATTGTAAAACACGAAAGTGTTTTATGCCGGGGTCCACCAAGTACATCCGTCACGGATATGACGTTGATAAAATGGACACCAACGGGTGATAAAGAAAAAAACCAAGAAAAAGCTACCCAGCTGGGAATCGAACCCACGACGCTGCGGCCGCGACGGCAGCGCCCGACGCGCTACCCACTAAGCCATCTCGGGAGATGCTAGGCACGGCGCGAAACGCGCCTTATATCTTTCATACATTCTCTTTCGCGGCGGGCGGAGCGGGGCGGTGCCGCCCGTCTGTGAGAGGTGAACGAAGTAATACTTCACGATCGACACTTACTAGCGCTTACTCCGAGATTGCACGCGATATCTGAGGTCATGGTTAAAACGTCTCGATACCAGAGAGGTAGAGTGACCGCGCTGGCGTCGCCGAGGCACCCTTGACGCAGTTACGTTCTTTGCCTTTGGCTTCGTGTTAGCGTGCGTCGGCTCATCGGAGTAGTGCATCTATAGTGTACTAGTACACTATAAGTGCATCTTTCAGGTGCACCAACGGGATTTCTCCGCCGCCGACTGCTTCAATTGCGAGAGCACCGACTAACAAAACTGCGGCAAGGACGCGATTTCGACGGGCGAATGTCGTGCCTTGGTGGAGCGAAAGCAGGGCCTGCGAGACAGAGGCCAGCGGGACGCGCGCGTTTGCGGCTCAGGCTAGGAACCTCTACCTCCCGTGTTGCTGAAGCGCAGTGCGTGTTATGTATGCATGAGCACAGGCGTCGGCTACCCATTACTAGAAAGCGCACACCGTGCCGTTTCTCTCCTTAATTGACGACGCTTTGAAGAAGTGCATACCGGGTACCAGTGTTGATTATGAGCTTGTTGATATCATCCTTACGCGGGATTCACGATTCGCTGTGTCCAAATATATGTTCACACCGTCAGCTACCACAACGGTTTAATCATGATCATGGGCGTTAGTCGTCGCGATAGAGAGATGCTGTCAACATGGGTGTATCCACGTCAAACGGTGCTATAGCTGCCAAACACGAATAGACGTTGTACAAGCCCTGATATATCATTACACTATAAGCACTACTTCTGTGTAGACACGTTTCACTTTCGTGTTATATCGATTCCTATGACGGAGGGATCAGCCATGTTTTTTGTACTTTCGGTAATTACTCAAAGCCGGTTTTTTCTCCATAGCTGCCATCCCGTAAATCCTCTCCGCCTCTCTGACTTTTCGCTTAACGCTCTTTGTTGACATATTGCTTACACTACCAGCCGTATATTTACTAGTGAGCCTCCTAGTTCATTTTCTTCACTGTGACCTTCTCTACCCATCTACTATCCTTCATATTCATTAGCCTTTCCTCAAACCTCATTTTGCTCTGAGCTAACCCTCGCCTCAAAACCATGCCCATCCCATATCTCCCTTTTTACAGCCTCATTTGTCGTCTTCCCGTGAGCACCCAACGCGAGGCGTCCCTGCGTCCCACACAGTACAAAGTGCACAGAATAATTTAATAATTTGAGTCAATACGCCACCTAGCGGAGAGAGCACGAAACAGGCTATTGAGGTCCATGGAGCGGACGACATTCACTTTCCTTTCGTACGTGCGGTAGCGGTTCTGGCGGATGGATCCATCGTCAGCAAAAGGAAAAAAATGCGTTGCGAAGCAGTTATTCTGCGTTTCGATATGCACATCAGCGAGACGGAAAGGCGCGATAGTATCTTTTTACGAGTTTCCGTTCTTTGAGTGAACCGTGAAGAACGGCGTAAATAACCAACCTCCGCGTCAGCAAAGTTACTCCGACGATGGTTGTTTGTTCTCGGCACTTCAGCAGCTAGTATTACTTGTTGTCTAATGACAGGCTCAGGGATCACTGCAACAATGTCAGGAAAGAGCGATGGCTGGTTCGCCACACACTGCAGCGCGTGTGGTTGCATTCCACTTTTTGATAAGTGTTTCATTGTCCGTAGGCACCTTGATGAAACTACTCGTTTAATCGTCGAATCAGCAACTATTCATAGGCTTGGCAAAGATTGTGTTAGTACCTCGTACTATCTCTGACTAACAAAGAACTGGTTTTCCTCGACGGTACTGTACCTGCGCATGCGCGAGTTTTGGTTCTTAAGTGTATAAATATGTGTGATCCGGATTCAAATAAATCATTTGTTGAAAGTTAGCGCATGTGTACGTGTTCTTCCTTCTTGTCCCGTCTTGATAATACTGCGCTAAACACTTCAGATGAGACGGCTGACAAAGCCGCTGCAAAATGCTGACGTGTCGCCGGTGTCGCCGTGATATGCTCTAGGCAATCAGCATTTGATAAACGATACCCACCGGCAGCTACCGAGTGCGTTAGCCCACACAACCTTCCAAAGACTGCCGAACAAATTGTCTGCCTTGCCGATTGACACGGCCCGTGACAGCGCGGCAGCACTTACCTAGCAGTAGATGAGAACAGCTGATACGCGTTTGGACTTCGCTAAAAAGCCAGCAGTGCAGGAGGATTGGCCATCGGAGGATCACGGGCTCAACAAAAACACTTCGCAGCGGCACTGGGATTTCTTGTGCGTTCGAATCACGCTAGACGTTTACACGAACAGTGCAACAAGATTTATTTTATCATGGATGTTGTCCTTCGCGACAACCAAAATGAGGTACTCAGCACCAAGTACACTCTCACCTTCGACAAAACACCACGTTTACACATCTCAATCTAGGCAACACGGTATTTACAGCAGCAACAATCCGCAAATGGACCTCCTTGCCGCCGCCATCTTTGCCAGGAGGAGGAGGAATAAACTTTTATTGAGACCAGCAATTTGTTTGGCTGGGCCTAGGCCTCCCACGTGGGGACGTCGAGGTCTTGCCTCTCCGCCGCCTCGCGGGCCTGCTGGGTCGCCCAAAGCTGGTCGTCGAAGTGGGAGCTGCGCAGGGCGGCATGCCATCTCGACGAGAGGGTCCCGGTGTTAACGGACGGGTACTGGTGTTTACACTCCCACAGCATATGCGGGAGCGAAGCGACCTGGGTCTTGCATACCTTACAGGTGTGGTTAGGATAAATGTCTGGGTATATCTTGTGGTATCGATGTAGTGACGGGTACGTGTTTGTCTGTAACAGGCGGAGGGTGGTTGCCTGCGCTCTGTTTAGCTTGTGATGAGGGGTGGGGAAGGTTCTTCTTTCAAGGTAAAATGCTTTGGTGATGTCGTTGTAGCTGGTGAGGCGATCGCATTCCGCGGGTACACCTGCGCTGTCTCCGGCACGGTTGACCAGGCCTCGTGCTACGGAGTGTGCGACCTCGTTAAGGTTGGTGAGGTGCGGATGAACGTCGCCGGCATGTGCTGGAATCCAGACGAGCGTGATTTGGTTATCTGCTGAGTGAGGGGCGTGGTGTAGGATGCGTAATGCTTGCTGAGAGATGCGGCCTTTTATATAATTGTTGATTGCCGTGCGGGAGTCGCTCACGATGGTGTCGCAGTCTGGGTCGAGGGCGGCCAGGGCGATGGCCACCTCTTCGGCAGTCTCAGCGTTCTGGGTTACGATGCTGGCAGCGTGTCTGAGCGAGCCGCCTTGGGTGGTAGCCGCTGCGAAGCGGTGCCCGTCTTGATATTCAGCTGCATCGACAAAGGTGACGCCTGTGGTGTCGCCGTAAGCTTTGATAAGGGAGGCGGCCCGTGCCTTCCGCCGTTCCTTGTTGTATTCAGGGTGCATGTTTTTGGGGATGGGGTCAGCATGTAGCCAAGCCCGGATACATCCTGGGATTGGGTGTTTGTCTCCGTGCTGGCGGTGGTAGGTGATGCCGAGTTTAGTCAGAATGTGCCGACCCGTTTCTGTGAGGGTGAGGCGCTCCAGATGAGCCTGACGCTGCGCTTCAATTAATTCGTCGAGGGTGTTATGGAGTCCTAATTGGAGAAGTTCTGTGCTGGTGTTGTTTTGGTAGTCCGAGGGCAAGCTTGTAGGCTCCGCGAATGATGATGTCCAGCTTAGTTTTTTCTGCTTTGTACCAGGCAGGGCTGGGCAAAGATACTTTGAAATTGTATCGCGATACGATACAAGATACTCAGGCAAGAAGTATTTGAGATACAGATACAAGATACTATCGCGATAATTGTATCCGATACGATACTTGCCAATTGTATCTTAAGATACTTCGATACATTCGCAAGTTAGTTATTATATATCCATATGAGGCAGTAGCAAATGCCAATGCACAAAAATGTCTGCTTGAAGTCCCTTAACTCTGACCAATTTTGTTTCATTTGAATGAAATGTCTTTAGCATCTTAAAAGTTTTGTCTGTCTTGCTCAAAGTACATTAGTTCAATTCCTAAACAACTTACCGGGAAGAACTTCAATAAAAAGCATTCGCACGATGGTGCAAATACAGGCGTGGAGTTTAACCTTGTCTGTAAACCACCACTACGCAATACCTGATCACCGGACAGGTGTACAGCAGCAACAAAGCTGGAAGCGAGTTTTTGTAACGAATGGTGTATACGTAGGGGACATAAAACCGCAATGGCTGTTCATATTCTACGTATCTGCTGGTTTAAAGCGTTCGTTATCGATATACTCACTAACGTGCGATCTCTGAACAATATTTCTTAAACAAAAGAACACCTGCAGCGCGGAAACGTCTCAGACGTATTGTATTGCCACGTGGTATAGTGGCGACTAATATGGCGGCAGTCAAATTGTAGAAACGAAACTCTTTACTGAACTAACTTGAGGTAAGACAATATAAAATTCATTGCCTGTGGAAAATTGCCTGAAACGGCTGGTTGGGACGCTCACGAGAAAAACGGAGCATTTGGTATATATGTTTCTCGAATCCCCCATCTAAAATCTTCTCGAGGGCCCCCAAGCAACGTCTTTAAGATGGCTCCTAATAATTTCCATTATTATAACGCAAACTCAACTGCGCTGCTTTATTAAGCGGTAAGCAGAATGTTTGGTACTGTATACTCAAGCCCCGCCACGGTGGTCTAGTGGTTATGGTGCTCAACTGCTGACCCGAAGGTCACGGGATTGAATTCTGGCTGCGGCGGTTGCATTTTCCATGGAGGCAAAAAATGCTTGAGGCCCGTGTACATAGATTTAGGTGCACGTTAAAGAACCCCAGGTCGTCGAAATTTCCGAAGCCGTCCACGGCGTCACTCATAATCATAACTTGGTTTTGGGACGTTAAATCTCAAATAATAATTTTGCAGTATATTACCAATGGCACGCCCATATAATTATATATTTGTTATCAAAATCACCTTGGCAGAACAGTAAACTCAAGTGAAGTATAAATGTGCAAACAGTAGGAGAAATAACGCAGACATTTAAAAGTAACTGTAAAACAGAGAGTTTATTTTGGCAGTACGTTACAAAAGAGATATTGCAGCGACCACACCGGAAAAAACAATAAAGAGACCTAGGTACGGAATGCAACAGAACAGGTAAGAAAGCGTTAGTGCTAATAATCAAATTATGATTTCAAAAGGTTTTTGAATATATAATTAGCACGAAAAGAAATAATATGGTACACCGAGATATCTTTTGTTAGGTAAAGGCTTTTTCTATTATATCGAGCATCGGTATCGGTGGATCTATTGCCCTTAGAACGTTATTTACATATAGGTCAACGTCATCGCATGTAAGGCAAACTTACATACATGAGATACTTCAAACCACTGATGTGTGAAAGCCATGAGACGCAAGGCAACTTCGTTCTTGCATACTTCAGATTTCGTTACGAAACACCACGCAAGAGAATCTTCAATTACTACACGAATGCGGCATAATAATTTGCGTAATACGCGCTGCACTCATTAGAGTACGCGACGCAGGATCGTGGCTAAGAGCAACTGTCATGAAACTGACACAACTAAAGAGAACAAAAAATCGAGAAAACAAAAGCTACGTGGGCTGGACGTAGACGTTCGCGCGCTTGTTTGTGTGGAGACTGCGCGAGCTGCCACATGACTCTACTCAACCAATAGGGACGCGCAGACCTCGTCGCCTGCTCTCAGTAGAAGACTCTGGCGGAAAAATAAAATTATGTTGCCGCCCTTAGTTTTACTCAGGTGCCTTAGTGGCGCCAGACCCGCTTGAGAAGCAGAGTTCAGCCATGATAATTGCTTCACATAGTGGTGTTGCGATAGCGGTATCTTGTATCTTAAGATACATGATACATTATTGAATGTATCGGAAATACGGATACAGATACTCATTTTGCGAGACGTATCGCGATGCAGATACAAGATACCCGATGAGTATCTAAGATAGTATCTAAGATACATGTATCTTCGATACTGCCCAGCACTGGTACCAGGTATGGAAGGCGGCGACGTACGTGATGTGGCAGATAACGAACGAGTGAACGGGGCGGATGAGGCTTTCTTCCTTCATGCCCTGCCTTCGGTTTGTCACCCGCTTTAACAGCCGCGACGTGTTGGCCGTCTGTCGGAGGATCTTGGAGATAGCCGTTGAGTTCGCACCGTTGGCTTCGATGGTCATGCCAAGGACCCGGATGGTGGAAACCACGGGTATGGTGCCACCGTTCCCTGTGTGAAGCTGGATTTCTTCGTAGTAGCGTTTGTGCGTAAAGCGTAGCGGTGGGCGTCCGCGGAGCGTTGGGCGATATAAGAGAAGCTCCGATTTGCTGGGCGAGCATCGGAGTCCCGCGCCTCGGAGATAAGTTTCGACGGTATCGATCGCGTTTTGCAGAGCGGTTTCGATTTCGCCGTCGCTGCCCTTCGCGGCCCAAATCGTAATGTCGTCGGCATAAATGGTGTGTTCAATACCGTCGATCTTCTGGAGTTCCTGTGCTAAACCGATCATGACGAGATTAAACAAAATTGGGGAGATGACGGAACCTTGCGGGGTGCCCGCGGCACCAAGAGCGAGTTCTTCCGACTGAATGTCCCCTGCCGAGAGGAACGCCCTTCTGTTGGATAGAAAGTCTCGAACGTAGTTATAGGTGCGCTCGCCAAGGCTGAGTAGTGATATGCGTTCGAGGATGGTGGAGTGCGCGACGTTATCGAAGGCGCGCTCGAGGTCGAGTCCCAAGATCGCCTTCGTGTGTCGGGATTTGCCATCGAGGATTTGGTGTTTGAGTAGAAGCATAGCATCTTGGGTTGAGAGGTGCGCCCTGAAGCCGATGATCGAGTGGGGGTAGGCGGTAGTGTCTTCAAGATAGGAGTTTATACGGTTAAGGAGGGCGTGCTCCATAACTTTGCCTACTCCCGATGTTAACGAAATGGGACGGAGATTGGCCAGGCTGGACGGCTTGCCGGGTTTTGGAATGAGGATTACCTTGGCCGTTTTCCATGATTGGGGAATGGATCCTTGGTGCCAGCAGTCATTGATGTACGCAGTCAGCTGTTCCACCGAAGGGTCGTCTAGGTTTCTTAGGGTTTTGTTGGTGACGCCGTCCAAACCGGGGGCTGAACGGCTGTTCAGCTTGTGCAGAGCAGCGTGTATCTCTGCCACGCTGAAGTCCTCATCGAGGGTCGCGTTCGTGGACCCCGCATACGGACCGTGAGTCCTTGCGGGGCCAGAAGGGATGTACTTTTGGCATAAGGTTCTTGTTACGTGGTCCTGGCCGTGTGCCTTGGTTTCTGTGAATAGGAGTTTGGTGAGCTTGTCCTGTTGTTGTGAACGGGTATTGGTGTTGTCCAGGAGATGCTTGAGGATTTTCCACGAGCGGGAGTGGTGGAGTTTCCCGTCGAGGGAGTTACAAAGCTCCGCCCACTGTTGTTGGTTGAGGACGCGACAGTGTTCCTCGATTTGTTTATTGAGTTCTGCCACCGTTTTCCGGAGTCTTTTGTTAAGTCGTTGGCCCTTCCAGCGAGTCAAGATGGACGACTTGGCTTCAATGAGGTGAGCGAGCCGGCTGTCCATGCGTTCGGTTGGAGCATCGGTTTGGATAGTGCGTGTGGCTAGTTTGGTGTCTGATTGGAGGTCGCGAGTCCATAATTCAATATCGGAAATTGGGGTGTCTGTCGCTTCTGCTGTGCGACGTTTGCGGAAGGCGTCCCAGTCCACCATTGTGAACGCCCTTGTTCTTGTAATTAGTGCTGATCACTGCCGAGGTCGTATTGAGTATTGCGCCATTGAACGTCACCTACATTTTTGATGAACGTGAGGTCGGGCGTTGTGTCTCGCGCAGTGGACGTGCCGAGGCGCGTGGGGAAAGTCGGGTCTGTAATAAGCATGAGGCCAAGATCGTGGGTGTCCTGCCACAGGTTACGGCCCGCAGCGGAGCAATGTTTATAGCCCCAGGCCGTGTGCGGGAAGTTGAAATCTCCGCCTATAATGAAGGGGCTGCTGCCTGCGGTGTTTAGGGCCTTTTTGAAGAGTGCGAGAAAACGGCTGTGGCGAAGGGTCGGGGCGTTGTAGATATTGAGGATGAAGATGCTATTTGTGCGCTTAATTGTGCGGAAGAAGTTCAATGAAAAGGTGTTCCGAACGGCGGTCCTGGAGGTCATGTTCGATAGTGGTGATTCTGTTACGAACGAGTGTAGAGACTCCGTGTGGGGCATTGGTGGCAATGAAAGGCCTGATATCCGGGCAGGGTGACTGCAGTGTGGTGTGTCTCTTGGAGTATGATCACGTCCGGTGGGCGCGAGTGCGTACGCAAATGTTGGCGAAGAACTGGCTGTTTGTGGAGGTAACCGCGACAGTTCCATTGCCAAATCACTGTATCGGTGTTAGTGTGGGCCATGATGGGGGATCGAGGAGGCCGCAGGTGGCAGAGCAGGGACGCCGCGTGCGACGTCGGTAGTGTCCATGGTTATGGCCGCGGGGGCGGAAGGGGGAAAAAGGGTATGGAGGTTATTTTCCATAGCGGTGACTCGTTGCGCAACCTCGAGTAGTGCATTGTGAAGAGTTTCAACAGTGCTCTGTAGTGACACTAGAAGGTCCTTAACTTCGGAGCGCACCTGCCCTGTAGCTCCTCACTGGAGGGCCCTCTTCTTTGGGGCTGGGGTTGGGGCTGCTTCTGCAGACGTGACGCTTAGGGGTTCGGAAACCTGGGGTATGGGTTGTGTTTTGAGTTGTTTGAGGTTTTCGACCTCCTGTGTGAGTTTCTGTATTAGCTCGCGCATACCCGCGTTTTCTTTCTTAAGTTGGTCAATGGCGGCATCGTCTGTGTTTGTTTTCGGTGTAGGATGGAGTGTAGTTGGACCCTCTCGCGGGACGCCTTGCAATGCCTCTGCGAAGCTCACCTTTTCTGAGGTTGCTTGTCCTTCTGGGGTTGACCGGGATCTCGACCGGGATTTGGATCCGGAACGGCCTGCTCCGGTGCGGGATCGCGGTCGGGATCCGTGCTTGAGGTTCGTGGGAGGGAGATCACTGGCTTGAGGAGTGGACTGTTGTGTCATTCTCTGTTCCCAGAGGCGTTTGCGAATGACGTACGGTGTCTTGTACTTGGCCGCGCACTCTTTGTCCGCCGTGGGATGGGCTCCATCGCACAGCGTGCACTTTGGGGTGCACTGATGGTCTTGGTCGGGATTGCGGGAACCGCAGCCCCTGCAAATCTTGTTGTTAGGAAATGGGCAAACGTCCATGCGGTGCCCTAGGCGGCCACAGTGGTAACATACGTCGATTTTCTTGCGGTATAGCGAACATGGGATTAGCGTTGCGCCGTAACGGACCAGGCGCGGCGCGCTGGGTCCGTCGAAGGCGATGACGACGGTGGTGGTTGTGCCGATGTGCTTAGCGGCCAGGGCTAACGGGTTGCGGGTGTTCACGACGTTTGCGTCAATTTCCTGAGCAGTGTCTGTGAGAGGTATGCCCCGTATAACCCCTTTCGTGGTGTTGTCAGGGGCTGCCTCGTAGGCGTTGACTTCGTGAGTGGTCCCGTTGACGTGAATAGATTTCAGGCGCACGTATCTGTCGGCGTTGTGCGGGTGGGGGGTGCTGATTACGATTATATTTTGCTGGACATTCGGACAGATGGTGTCTTCCTGGCTCTCCTCAAGGGGCATCTTCGTTGCGTGAAAAATGGCTGCAGTCACCGTGGGGCTGCCGACTTTGGAGATATGAAGTCCGCCTTTGGGTCGAAGTATGATCTTTATCTCGTTTTTAGGTAGTGGAGGCATTCGTCCGGCCTTGAGAACTTGAGCTTTGACGTTCTTCTTGGGTATAGTACGGGAGCACGATTCTTGTGTTTGGGGTGAGGCGCTCGGAGATGAGTTCTTGCCACCCCGCCCGTCGCGGCGGCGGGAACGGGCGGTATGCCAGCCCCTCTCAGCAGTCAACTCTTCTTGGGTAATTTCTTCGCCCTCTACTTCAACTTCCATCCTCCGTAGGGTGAGCGGGCAACTGGTCCGTCGATGAGGAACACGCGCGAAGGCGCGCCGCACACCGGCACGCCGTAGCCGGCGCACCTGACACCTGGTAGGCCCTGCTCTTGGTGTCCGCGCTTAGGCTTAGCGTGGTGACGGCATGGTCGAGGCACAAAATCACTTATATTTCGGCGAGAAGAAGTGTCCCACCTGAAAATTAGGTGTCCTCGGGATCCTGATTCCTTCACGGTGCGGGTGATATAAGATTCAGGTGGTTAGTCGCGAGAATTCGCTGCGAAATCATTTGTGGAAGTCGCAGCCGATGTGAACACGTCCGCACAACTTTTTGACGAGCGCGTCTTGCCGAGACGGGGCCAGCTTGGCTGCAAAACGACGGCGAAACCAAGTGGACGCACCTTCACGCCCCGCTCAGTTGACTTCATAAGCGTAACGAGAGGTGCGTTCTACGTTCCGCTGCTCGCACGATCGTTCTGCACACGCGCACTACAGTTCCTTCTACGCGTTTGTGTGCAAGTCGCGTCACGCGCACTGCAGTTCGTTCTACGCGTTTGTGTAAATCGTACCATACGCTGGTCTGACCAGAGCGCAGCGGCGGCCCCAGGATTTCTTTGCTGGGGGGAATAAGGTTCAATAAGGGTGAGAGCTGGTCTAGTTGGTGATTGATCATTATACCTATATGGTTAGGTAGCGCACTTTGGACGGGGACAAAAGGAACAGGAAGGACACGACACTCGCTACACTCGCAACTGAATTTATTTCAGGAAAAATACTTCAATATATGCACCCAAGCATCCCCGAGCGACACAGAAATGAACCAACCCTCAATATAACCTGATCAAAGACCAAATTTCTTGCACACTCCTGTGAAAGGATTATTTATGCACGTGTGAAGATAAACCGACAGTCCATGTATTCTTATCTAGGACCAAACTTTCTGCGCACACTCAAGCGATACAAAAACCAAAACTTAACGAAACACATGCAGCATATACACTTTAAAAACCATGCACAATCTAGGGTTATTGCAAGATGTTCAACAAGAAATCTACACGCTTAAAACGGAAATAGGAGCAAGAATGAGGGCGTAATAGAAGCAATCTTACAACTTAAGGCCCTTCCAGGAAGGTGGCTTCCCGATGACTTAATGAAACTGATGGTTGACTAATGCAGCAGTCTTTTCTTTTGTTAATGTGAAACGCTTCAACTATTTCCCTGGTTATAGTTGGTTCACGATGGAAAACGACGGAGGTGTCATCAAACAGTGGCAAGCAGCCACACCGAGAACACTGTCCCTTTATGTGGGAATGATCTTTTTTTTCTAAGGCCCTCTTATGTTCTGACAGCCTGGTGTTCAGTCACCGACCCGTTTGGCCGATGCATACTTTCCCACAAGATAGGGGTAAACAATATACAACGGATAATTTACATCTAACAAACTTTGTTTTGTGATTTATCGTGTATCTGTTGGTATTAGTCTTTTCTGCTGAGGAAAGCTTGCGGTCTAATCTTGCACATATTTTACCAAGCTTGTTGGGCGCCGAGAACACTACTTCTAGGTCAAACCTATTGCCTACATTTTTTAAGTTATGTGCAATCTTGTGCGCATATGATATAGACACCATCTTTTTCCTGTTTTCATTTTTTGTTGTCATTTTGTTCCGGGAGTTATCTCGTACGTAACTAATCAGCTTGTTTGCTTATCTACACAGCACGTGTTTTTCACACCATCTTTTTCCTGTTTTCATTTTTTGTTGTCATTTTGTTCCGGGAGTTATCTCGTACGTAACTAATCAGCTTGTTTGCTTATCTACACAGCACGTGTTTTTCATACCCTGTATTTTTTAACCTGCTAATTTGTTGACTGAAGCTTTCGCTAATCTTTTCTGGGCACGACTTCGTCAGGGCTGCTCTCAGACATGAAAATGCTATGCCGCTCTTTACGACCTTAGAATGAGCCGAACTATAGCTAAGTAACGGTTTTTCCGTTCGTGGGTTGTACGACCAGCATACATGATCAGCTGTGGCAGCTATTTCAACATCCAAAAACTGCAATTTGTCATTATTTGGTAACTCAACAGTGAATTCCAGCCCTTGACTATTGTTCCTAAATATTTCTAAAACTTCTGCTGCTCTTTTTTCTAAATGACCCGGTTTAACAAATACCAAAAAATATCGACAAAGCGGAACACCCTGAGTGCGAGTCCGTTGAGGTTCAAATCTATTGCCTTGTCCAGGCTAGCTAAGTAAATTGTGCTCAAAACCGGGGCTACTTTCGAGCCTGTAGTAATGCCCGATTTTTGACGGTACAAAATATTTTTCCACATTACAAACGTCGACCTCAGGTAAAAGGATAACAATTCAAGAAAAGCATCAACCGACACACCACACTTATTCACGAACTCTGACTCATCCTTTTCATCTGTTATACAGTGTCTTACACTTGACAACAGGGGACCATGCGGAATGTTATAATACATATCCTGCACATCAATACTGAAGAAACTGCATTTACCCGGGTTATGAGTGCTTATATACGCAACTAACACCTCGGAGTTTTGAAGAACGAACGGATCTGACACTTTTAATATCTTAAGGTGACTCTGAAGGTACGATGACACACATAACTGCCCCGAGTCTCTTTCGGATACTATGCATGGCCCGGAATGGAACCCCAATCTTATGTGTCTTAGCGGAAAAGAATAACTCAAGATGCAAGCTGCTTGCGCGTTTTACTGCTGATGCAAGACGTTCAAAATTATTGTTCTCTAGTGAAGTGACAGCTTTGCTCAACCTTGTTTTCGTTAACGCCAATATGGACAAAATTCTTTTCTACTGCTGGGGGGGGGGGGGGGGCAGCCATGAAAAGCGAGTTCGTTCGGGGGGGGGGGGGGGGGGGAGGGCAGGGAGGTGAGGAACTTATGCGTTGTGTTTTCACTATTCGCAATGCCCACGAACTATAGGTGGCACGCAGTGCGATTCAAGATGGCTCCCGGAGGAGGGTCAACCCGTTTGTTAGCATAGGAGCAGATAAGACGTGCGGACGTATGGCCCGTGCCACTTTCACCGGATTAACTCATGAGCTGCAATGAAATGAATATGAGACCAAAATACTTTCCCAAACCATGGAAAGTGGTAAGTGCTCGCCACCTAATTATTTGATGCGGTGTGAAATGTTATATTTCAGCGCCGTTACCGTGCATCAACGATGCTTTGCGAAATCCCGTGCGTGCTACAGAAAACTGCATGAACTATAATAGAATTGACGTATGAACTGAACGGCACTCCTAGGTAGAACGTACCGAGCCTGCTTGACGGATCTGCCGCAGTAGGAAGCCGCTAATGTCACTGGAACAGGAAAAGTACCGCGACCGTCCAACCCGCCGCCATATTTGGTCCAGCGCGGCTGAAGCTGCAGCGGCACGGTGTTGATTTTACGTGGAGTAACGCATGTTTTACACGTTTCGTGCGCTTTTGCAGCCCCGAATGAAGCATACCGTTGTTCTCTAACTGATTAGGAAAGAAATAGCAGCAATTTTCACTTGCCTACACGCGCACGCGCGCGTAGTAACGCGATAAAGAAAAGCGAACTTCGCGGCATTTACGCGCTCGGCCGTCGGAATTAATTAAATGCGAAGCATTTCTTAGCGAACTTCTGAGACCGTGAACGTATCTATCTATCTATCTATCTATCTATCTATCTATCTATCTATCTATCTATCTATCTATCTATCTATCTATCTATCTATCTATCTATCTATCTATCTATCTATCTATCTATCTATCCGCCTACGACTTTGTGCTAGTGATGCAGAACTATCGGTAAATTGACTATCGATAGTATCGATAGTTTTTATGAAACTACTATCGATAGTGTAAAGAAACTATCGATAGTACTACTATCCAGTAGCGCACCCAGGAATTCTCTCAGGGGGGGGGGGGGGGTTGAAATTCTTAGAAGCCTACAAGAGTGTGGGATGGGGGGGGGGGGGTGCAGGCACATTGCATAATACGCCATTTCGTTGTTTAGGCTGGAGGATTGCAACGACAAAGAAAATATGAGATACCAAATAGTAATAACAATACTACTACTACTGCTAATAATAATAATAATAATAATAATATAATAATAATAATAATAATAATAATAATAATAATATCAGATGTGATGATGATGATGATCTTTCAGCATTTTACAGCAAGATCTTGAAAAACTTGAGAGGGCCAAGAAACTGTTCAGTGAAGCAGCGCACGGAGAAAATAAATGGCAAATTGAATAAACCAACGCGTAATATAGTTCCAACAAAGATGCCTTGCAAATACTTATTTTTGCTAGTTTTTCAGCTCCAGGTAGTGATAAGGGCGCTGACGTGCCGGCCTGCTGGCGGTCGCGCATTGCTGTTAAAAAAATTATTACTATGTTAGCGCAAACAAATGGGACGCAAGAAAGGCACACGAGGACACCCGGCGCCGTGTGCCTTTCTTGTGTCCCATTTATTGTGTCTTGTGCCCGATTACCACAGTAATCAGGAAATGTCATACAAACAAGCCCCATTGGCAACTTTAGCAATTAAAGAACTCTGCAACTGAGAATGTTGTGCACAATGTGAGCAGAACATCCTATATTATACTTCCTTCAAGCCTCGCCAAACTACAAATCTGAAAGTGCATCGTAAATATTTACTATAAGCTTTGTGGCATTGATTATAAACAGTATATACGTGCAGCTCAATGCAGCTGCACTGTAGCCAGGCTTACCGTTTTGCCATGTCATTCGGGTGCACAGGTTCGGCGACTGAAGTATCCTCAGTGATAAGTGACTGATCGATTGACGCATCTGAAGGCGATAAGTGCTGAGTCATCGCTTCCTTTTTGGCCGCAATCGGGCATTCCGGTGCTGTCGCTGCATCTCTTGAATCTGAACACGGACTCTTTTTCGGGAAGTAGGTGAGGATCGTGTTCGACTGGCGCTTCAGCGAAATGCATGTGATGTGGTAGCTCATTCGACGCAGATTCGCGCAGCAGACACAGAAGCAAGTTCTAGCAAGCGAACTGAACGTGTGCATGGGGGCACATCAAACTTCGTAGCTTCCGTCCGATGTACAACATACAAAAAAGAAGTGGTAAAAAGAGAGAGGGCGAGAGTTGTCTGAAAAAAAGAGAAAGAAAACGTGGCATCCCAATATAACTCTCGCACTTTCCAAAGCCCTTTTTTCTTGTCACGCGTCCTTGAAAACAATTACTCATTCTGCCCCGTCGTCTTACTCCTCCCATCTTCGCAACGTATGGATTTTCGCATAGCATTCGTGCTTGCTTGGGGTCCCTGCGTGCGCGCGGTACTGCGGCATGGCTGTCGACGCACACACTAGTTGCGCCAAGGCTTGCTCATAAGTGCAGGAACCACAGTGTACGTGCTTAAACGAATATCGCCATGTGCTCGAGCTGTACGGCCTCCCGGGTTTGCTGTCGCTTTGACGAACGAGCCGCGTACGAGGTCGCCTTTCTTCTCGCCGCTCCAATACAGCTCGTCCGTCCTCTGTCAACAAAGTTTTAAAAAAAATGCGCGGCCACCCCGCTGGCGACACCATTTGCCTGTAGAAAACGCAAGCCCCGAAGAAAACAAAAAAAAAAACACTATTTTCGAAGCGCCGCCGACGCCCTCTTATCTTTGGAACTTTGAGTGAACATTTTTCCCTACTTTTCGGAATACATACGGTTCCTTCTTGAGCGGTCGAGGGAGGGATGAACAGGGCTTCTTTTCTTGTTTGGTGGGTATGAAAGGATGAGGCAGGCGGCGCAGTGCTCTTCGGTCAAAGAACAGAGGAGTGCGAGGGATTGACCGGTGGGAATGAGTTGAAGAGTAAAAAGTGGTGGGGAGCACCTTTGGCGTGTGGATGTGTCGAGGTGCACTGTTAGATGAGAGACAGGGAAAGGGGATACTTGGAGTGCCGGACTGTGAGGCTGTACGCGTACATCTTTTTTTCCTTTTCTTTTTCTTGCGCTTTGCGCGGGGAAAAGCGAAGTCCTGCCAGCATTCATTTCCGGTAATTGGCTTCAGCTGCGATGGATTGGGGACGTCTTTTCCGTCTCTCTCAGTTCCGCTGATGCAGCTCGCGTCGCAGCCAGTACAATCAGTTTTGTTGAAGATGGCTTGGGTACGCTCTTCCGGTGGCCGGTTTTTGGGAGAAGGTATAGAACGCGCTATTGTGTTCGTAATGCTGCAAACATTTTCACGAACCGCCGGTCCCCATCGTCGGCTACGGGCCACACGCTCGGAGGAGTGGGGTGTCAACAAGACCGTTTCTTTTTCTTCTTTTTTCGGCAGCTAGTACGCCGGCGGCTTTTCGAACATGTGGTTTCACTTTGAAGTCGCGCGCGCGCCACCGTTAGCGGTTTCGAACTGGCTTCGGTCAGGTCTTTATCCCTCCCGTTTCGGACTGCACGTGTGCATGGCACAAAGGCGGCAAAGCGCAAGAGCCGACGGGCCATTCGCGTTCTTACTGTCTACGTTACTCAGTCGGCCGCGGAAACGGGCGATGGTTTTGCTGGCGCCACGGATAGCGGAGATATGTATTTCTGTCGTGATGTTGATTGGGGGACACCTGTTACTGGATTTCTCAGCTTGCGTCGTTGTGTTTTTGGAAGCGAAATGCTTCCTGAATAAAAGATTTTGGGTAGCCGTTCCTGGCGCGTTTCCTGAATATATCGCGTTTTTCTTGTTTTTCTTTCTAAAGTTGTGTGCTGCAGTGCGTTCCGGCTCTTCGCATTAATATCTTTACTACTGATGTATTGCGGATTTTTGTGGGGTTCTAAAGTGAACTGAAAATATCGACTTGTGTAGGTGTGTTCGCACAGTTTCATTTGCAAGTTACAAGGGCATCTAAAAACGACAGGGAGTCTTCTGTTCCAAGGGTGAACTGTACTCGTTGGATAAATTTAGATGAGAGAATAATTGTGACTTATGACCTCTTGACGCTCGAATGACAGTCGTTGAGACGTATCTGTGAAAGATTTTTGACAGCGGCTGCAATGAATTAAGAGCTTGTTCTTCGATGTGTTTCATTGTTATATTTGCCATGGCGACAGACATGGGCACAGGGTTCCAAATAGTGAAACGTTTATGAGAAAGTTTGCATATTTAGCAAAATTAATGCATTGTGATAAGGCAGAAAAAGAAGATTCGCACCATATGTCTCTGGAAGGGCCCAAGTTCTTCAAATGCTTTTCTCCTTTTTTTTTTCGTTTTGGAGGATCGATAGTTACCTTGGTTCGGTCCTGCCAATTAGAATTACGTTAGAGCACGTCTGCACGTAAAAAGTGGCGCTAATTGGTAACACCGTGAATATAAAGGGCATTTTAGCGGTGACACGTGGCTATATACTTTAGAGCTTGCCGTTGAATGAGTGCCTTCATTTTCATTTTGTGTTTTGTCACGGCCAGAGGGCGTGATTTTGTAGAGCCATCTATATGATGAAAAAAGAATGTTTGTCGGCAAGGAGAGCGTACATTATTGACTATTTAAAGGAAAACAAAGGTGCTCCGTGACGGACACAATTCGTGTTCACTATAATATCAAGGATTTAAGAAAAAGTAACGAGAATGCCACCGGCATCGCAACAGGAAATGTTCATCACGCTTAAGCGAGTTTCGTTTCCATAGCGAGTAAGGCATTGAATGTACATGAAAGCGCTTGTTATTTCTATAAAATGAGTTTTATGACGTAGAATTTGAAAGAAGTTGCACATTCAAGACAAAACCAACATATATTTATTGCGCAATTTTGTCGTCGCGCCATTAGTGCCATTAAATCAAGCCATGTGACACCGACAATTTAATGGTATTTAGGCACTTGATATCTTAATCTCTAATTACATTAGAAGCGTCCCAGTAAACCAGGTATAATTTGCATGTGCGCAGGTAAGTGCATTAGATTTGCCCGTGTGAACCGGATAATAACGTTACAAACGGTAAACAACACTGCGAACTCTTGTTCTGGACAAACATGTATGTAGCACTGCGTACACAGCTGGATGAGCTGCTATACGTAATATTCTTCATGTCACATGCACTGTGCACCGACGTCTGTGGTCAAGTCACGCGGCGCATTGTCATTGTACACAGCCCCTTTTAGACTTCCCCCGAGAATCAAACAAATAAAAAAAACAATAGCTTGTTTCGAATATTCCGAAATATCTCCTTGCTCTATTGCAATAATCAGAGGGGGCAAGAAAAGAAGAGGGGTCAAACTGACGACCCGTGAAAGCATCTTTTATTTCGTCCAAAGCCGCTTCACTGGAAGTGAGCGCAGAGCCACAGAGCACGCGGTTTGCGCTCTTTCAGTTTAGGAGTAGATGGGTGAATACAACGTATTTCTGGAGTAAATGAGAGAAAATCGACCTCAGACCACCTCTTGAATTGAAATAACAACGTCTGAAAGGCCCGTGAACGTGTACGCTGGATTCTCGGCGACAATGACCGTGAAGCAGTTACGAGGGGGGGGGGGGTCAGGTCGGCCTCAGGGGGGGGGGGGTTACAACCCCCAAAACCCCCCCGTCGGTGCGCCACTGCTACTATCGACAAACTATCGGCGTGCTTATTGCTTTGTTTTGATGTATTCGAGTTTCACCCATTCAGGCTCTTAGCACCGTTTGACCGCGCCGTAATGTTTGAGAAGCTTCACGATTGTTTGAGATCATTCTTCCAAGATTACGCGCCGGACGCGAATAGTCAAGTCTATTCGAGAGCCTACGCGAGCACCAGCGATATCACGGGAAGGTTCGATGACTGATGTATAAAATACGACGCGTTCCACTGATGATCAGATTACTCGGCGGCCGATGGCTGTTCTCGCCGCTATCAGTGCGCGGCGTGTATCGCTTGTATTGGAGTTTCGATTTTTTGGGCAAAAGTTCGACCAAATCAATAGAGCTCCGTATTTCCCAGTCTTGCTGCAGCATTCTTCACCGCCACAACCACGTGACAATGCTATCGATAGTGGTGTGAATAATGATGCTCTTGCTGGCCGGCCATATTGCCAAAATATTTGCGATAGCCTACTATCAGCTTCGCTTAATCTTTGAGCAACTTTTGGCGAAAGAAATCACTTATTTCCGCAGTGAAAATGGTGGAATATGTCCATCAATAAACTCACACCCCAAAACAACCAATTACACCTTACAATTAACAAACTTAGTTCTTGATACTTTTTGTAAATTTTGAAATCATAAAAGGCAATATAAATTTGAAGCCACGCAGTTCCACCACATGTAACGCCTTCCTTTTCGCTACAGCTGAACAGTTTGAACCTATGATCGTGTGTCAGCAAAGCACTGTGGTGAATAACAAACGCATGTCAACTTTCTTGCCCTTCAACCTGCTCCTCCGGCTCCACCATGTACCACACGCGCCTTGAATCAAGTTTATTCTGCAATGAGTTCGTGCTGTTGATTTTATACTATCGATTCATTCATTCACAAAACTTTATTAGGAGTCCTGAAGCCCGGTCTTTTTAGACCGAGGCGGGCCGCGTCCACGTCGGCACCATTAGGCCGAGCCTTATGGCGCCATCGTGAACCCTCTGGACAGCCCGTATAGTTGATCTTGATACGAACAGCTGGAGATCATCTTCTGCCAGTGAAGCCATTTAGATGCGAAGTATCTTATGGCGGAGTTCAATCCGGTTGTGGTGGTGGTGGTGGTGGTGGTGGTGTGCGGCGTGACCACCCTTACTGCGCATACCCTCTCCACTTCCCATCTCCCACCCCCACAACGTCCCCTCTCCCCTCCCCCTTTCCACTCTTCCTCTGAAACGCGGGCTAGACATGCCGAAATTCTCTCCTGCGCAACGCCGCGATGAGCATCAGCGCATGCGCGTCCCCTCCCCCTCTCTCTCCTCTCCTACGCTGCCCCCCTCTCGCATGCCTGCCGACTGCGTTCCCCGCTCGCCCTGTGAGAATTAACGGCCAGGCTAGAGAGAAGACAAGACGCGCGTAGCGCTCCTCTTCGCTTTCCACGACGCGAGGTCGGTAGCATGCCCAACGAACGCCAACGGAACGCGATCGTGCAAGTGCACCGTCTTCGCATCGTCTCATGGTGCCCTTTAGCGGGACGAGCTATTTAGCGGGAAGGCACTGACTACGGACTACGGTGACGGGGCCCGTCAGCGCAGTGCTGTCATAAAAGTGACGGGGCCCGTCACCGTAGTGTAAAATGTAATAGTGACGCGGCCCGTCATAATAGCGAATTACTTATAGTGACGGGCCCCGTCGTCGTAAAGCGGTGACTACGGTGACGGGGCCCGTCAGCGCAGTACCATCGTAAAAGTGACGGGGCTCTTTACCGTAGATTTTTGGTCGTTTTAGACGCCCACGTCGTGTGGTGTTCGTGGCGTAGTTGGCTGGCGTAGTTGGATGGCTGCAGGTCATCAGTTCGATTCCTCCCGGTTCTTTTTTTTTTTTCAGGTTATGCGTCAACGTCAACGTTACTGCTCTGACGGAGTCGTAACTTTTTCGTTCATGTCTGCGGCGGTTAAGCCCTAGCGTTCCTATGCGACCTCGGTTCTAATCGCGCTGAATAAGAAAATTTTTCCGTCTTTTTTTCTTTTTTCAATATTGTTTCACAATACCGTCCCGAGCTTCCGGCTAGTCAACAATAGTTACTCATTGGTGGTAGCACGGCTCAGCGTGGGAGCTGCATATCAGCATGCCGCCAATGTCGCTGCGTCGCTGCCCCCCCCCCCCCCCCCCGAAAATGTTTTCGTACTGACGTGCACCGCCGACCACAACAGCCACCTGCGCCTGAAGTCTTCCTGAATTTTTTCTAGAATTGCTTTCCATGGTCGAAAGAGATCTCGGAGGGAACATTGCTGATTTGACTGGCTGTCCTCGCTGCGCCCAGCGCATGACCGTCAGCGGCGCAGCGACATATGCTGATTAACGGGCTTCGCTCTCCCACGCTGAGTCGTGCTACCACGAATGAGTAACTATTGTTGACTAGCCGGAAGCTCGGGACGGTATTGTGAAACAATACTGATAAAAGAAAAAAAAAGGAAACATTTTCTTATTCAGCGCGATTAGAACCGAGGTCGCATAGGAACAACTAGGCTTGTGTGAATAGTAAATTTTAGGTCCGAAGCGAATTCGAAGCAACTTTGACTAGTAGCAGGATTTGACTTTCGGTTGAATGCAAGTGATGAACTGTAAAATACGTTAATTAAAATTTACTATAATTAGAGCATATAAGCCGGTATAAAAAGCTTTTAAACTTAAAGAATGATAAATCGATGTGAGGGTAATACAGTAAAACGTCATTGATTCGAACTTTTATTTCGAAATCCCGCATAATTAGAAGGATTTCTATGGCCCTGTATTTTGCAATGTAAATCTGAGTGGATAATTTGAAGCGGCGGCGAGTACCAGCCCGGTTAATTCAAAAACTTTGGGTGCCATGTGCCAATTCCCGATCCCGATTTAGCCGCAAATCCGCAGAAACGATGGCCCTTAGGAGCCACAAGGCAATGCAATGTAGCGATACTAATGAGTGACAAGTGAAGCATCCCAGCCTCGCTGCTGCCAGCGCAAGAAAAAAACAAAACAAAAGGCGGTCTCTTGGTCAACTGAAATGTGCGCCTGCGGAAAAGAATACGTGCTTCACTGCAACACAGCGGTGACACGCGGGCAGCATGACGAATGCTTCTCTCAACGTCAGTGCGTCATGATTTACCCATTCTTTCAGGGAAAATAGAGAAATTATTAAAGGGCGGTCTGACGGAATTCGCGATGTGTGTGAACCTCCGATTGGCAGTTGTTCCGGCAATTTGCGCACTTGCACTGCTGGCGGAGTACTTGCCCGCAACGCCTACTTCGAAAACTCAGTTCGAAAGCTTCAATGATCCTCTTTTTCCACCCAGAACACATCGCGAATTCCGTCACACTGGTCATTATTACATTCTTTATTTTACCAGAAAGGATGGGCGAATGGCCGTATCATGACGCACCGACGCTTAGAGGAGCAGGTGACATGCTGCCCGTGTGTCACCACTGTGTTGCAGCGAAGCACGTCTTCTTTTCCGCAGGCGCGCATTTCAGTTGACCACGAGACCGTTTTGTTTCCCTCTTTCTTTTTTTTATTGCGATAGCAATTATATGGACAGTCTCGGCTGGATTTTGCCGTCGCCGTCGCCGCCGTCATGCACCGTATATGTATAAGTATGTATATATATATAAAGGCCCCAAAGAAAAATAACTCAGAAAAATGTTTCCGAAGCGCGGAATCGAACCAGGGACCTCTTGATCCGCAGCGAGCGGCGCTATCCACTACGCCACGAAACGCAGATCCTCCACGTAGCTAACGGCGAGCGTTATATACACACCATTTAGCGCTGGACGGACTCGGAGACAGCAGGCGATAATAAGCGTTTCTTCATTACCAGCGAGGTGACGCTAGGATCCCGACGGGCGCATTTAAAAGTCGTCGGCGAGCTCGCTCGCTCGCTTCTTCTTATATTTGCGCATGGGAGAAGCTTGCCCTTCCGCTGTCTGCTCGCGCGGTTTTCTCGTGGCGAGGGGTAGAGGAATGTTTCACGCTTTCACCGTGATGTCCGCGCTCATGTTACGGCGCGTACGAATGTCACTCGAGCTGAGGGACGCCGCCAAACGAACAAACAGAAGATGAGCGCGAACTATCAAGTGTCACAGCTCGACACTTGAAGCACGCTAGTTTCCTTCGCTGCTTCGGCCGCCTTTGCAACAGAAGCGCTGTTCCAACTGAGACTATTACCCAATGGGCAACCAATAACTTTGGGACGTCTATCGGACCACTTTACAGGACATTACGTACATCCGGCGGATGCACGACAAATACCGTGGGACGTTCAACGGAACGTCCGCAGGACTATATGGCGCAAAGGAATTGAACATCCCGAGTTAATCCCACCGGGCGTCAAAACCGGATATTCGGACGTGCTTGGACGTATGCAAATTCAGTAAAAATCTTACCCGACGTCCAGAAAACGTCCGTGGAATGACCCATATGCTGGACACATTGAGGCTTTTGGTCATTATCACGTGCAGAGCTGGACTTTCTGTGTATTTTTGGCACCTTCAGGATATCATATCCTGAAGGTGCCCAAAAATCCACAGAAAGTACAGCTCTGGACGTGATAATGACCAAAAGCCTCACTATATATCCAGCGGGGCACCAATGAGCTCATTGTAAATACAGATCAAAAATCGAGACGCAGACAATAAAAGTAAGGACACAAACAAGCGCTTCTTTGTGTCCTTACTTTTCTTCTACACACCACTTATATCCAATTTTCATGTAGAATTCACATCGGTTTACTACTGAACAAATATTAAATCTGAACATGCAAAGGATGAACACGTACTTCATAAATGACGTTTAGTGTATGGCGCACAAGTAATCATGCTTATCAGAAACAATAAATTATCCAATGATCTTGTAAAAGCGGCTTTATTAATGAATAAAGCGCACTGAATGTGGCACAAAATACGACAGAAGGTGACCGCACAAGGTGAAGCTGATTGACGCAGCAGCAACATAAATTCAAGTTCTGCATGAATGCACTCCAGGTCCCGTCAAAGAAACTGCGCTGACTTTCACACAAGCTGGCGTGGTCTCGGGCCTCATGTCTTGTACAAACTGCGGTGAAGAAAAGCTGCATACAAGAAGAAGCAAGTAAGCTAGGTATAATTTACAACAAATAATTGAGCATCAAGTCATTCTAAAGACATATTTCCAATTACAGATGTGCACAAATGCTGTCACGTATTTATTAACGACAATCATAACTACTCACAAAGCGAAGCACCTGTTGTAGAATCGTTGCACTATTTGTCAGCGACAGGCCGGCATGGTTGTAAGCAAGCAAGCAAGCAAGCAAGCAAACACTCGCTCGCACGCATACACCCACCCACACACGAGCTGTAACCCGCAGAAGAACAAGATGACCGACCTGGAATAGGGCGAGTAAGTCTGGCTTACGATTCGCAACGGCGCGTCCTCCGTATATAGTTTCGCGTTCGACAAAGATTCAAGCACCAGCAAAGAACTGTCAAAAGTTCTAGCAGTAATGACGAAAATTCAGGCACACTTAATTTCACTTACCGAAAGAAGTAGGTTATCCGAATAGCTGCTTGCTAGCTGCAACGAAGGTGGCGAGCAGATCAGGCCATTGTTGTAACGGACCGTCGGCGAAAACACACAGTAGAGCTTGTTTCACGAATCACTGATGGAAAATATGCGGCAAATGGCATAAGCACAGTTACTTCATGCCAGATAACAGCCAGTGAACCGCGTACAGAAAAGCTGGCACGCTAGACAAAATGCGAAACGATGACAGCCGAGCTGCTGCCAACGCAAAACGACGCGACGACGCCAACGGCGTCTCCGCAGTCGCCGGTGCACAGCACGATACGATCGCGAAGTACACGTTTCAACATGAGTGCCGCCGGTGCCGCCTAAGCTGGTGCGCCAGGTGCGCTGCGTGCGTGCCTGCGTTTTGCCGGTTTTACTACTGTTGTCAGTCGCGCGACTCTAACAGCACGCTCGCACAGCAGCGCTGCTGTGCGAGCGTGCTGTTAGAGGCATCGTTGTGAAACAAATTATTTTGGGGGTATGGTTGTCTGCGTCATTTGTTTGAGTAAAACCGACGGTAACCGCTCTTTTGACATGCCGTTTTTGTATATTGGCCCTTCTCGAGAAAACATTCGAAGAATCATTGAGATAGTCGTTGTGCACTCGTACTTTCAGACAAAATGTCTGAAAAATGTCTCGAACTAGGCGTTATGAACTTCTTTGACAAAATAGACTCTGGGTATGCCGTAGCTGTTGAAAATGCTAATAAAGAGTATGCAAGCACATTTGAGGGGCGAATTAATGCTATATTTAAAAAATGCATATATTTTTGGTCTTCTCGTAAACTAAGACGTTTTTTAGAGGTTTTGTGTTTCGTGGGAAGAAACTGCAGTCACGTTTACGTATGTGCGTCACCCATTCACCTTTCTCCTAAGCACGTAAATAATCGCGAGAAATGCCACGAATGCAATGCATACATGCTCGCACAATTATCCATGAATTATTTCCTCAATCACATATTTTCCGAAAGATAAAAATTAGCGGCGGTTTCCATATGTTGCAAAATCAGTTTCACGCATTGTCAGATGAACTAGCGTGTAGCGGTTTGCATCCAAACAGCTTTGAAATGTCCGGATGGCCATCTCCTGTCGACGTCCTCTTGATATCCACGACTGGATTATTGAAAACGTCCACGTGCGATATATTCTTGGACGTCTGTCGGAAGACCTTTTTTGGACATCCAAAACGCGACGTCCGCTGCACGCTCCGTGAACCGCCGTTCTGGGACGCGGACGTTAGGCTCTTCTTCGGACGTCGTCAGGATATTCGTTGTCCATTGGGTAGTTCCTTGCTATCGCATTCATTGCTTCGCCCTTGCGGCGAAACTGTGACTTTTTTTCTTGCACTGGCCTCAGCGAGGCCCGCCGTTTCCCCGGTTTAGCGGCAAAATTCGGACCAAGTATTGCTGGAAAAAATTATTGTAGCCGCGAACTAGGAGGCACAGCAAACGACCACCTCTGATTACTTCCAGTAATACAAAGTTTCTTGCATCCCGCCTTTTGTATGTTTGGTTAATTCGAAAACCAGCTTAATTAAATTTGTCACAGTCCCAGTGACTCTGAATTAACAAGGTTTTACTACATGCTCATTTAACTTTGAAGTGGGGCTTCGCGGCAGTGCGGATTTCTCCTGGAAAGGTGTGTTCACGGTCTAGCACACCTCTACTGCAGTGAAACCGCCTTTACAGGGGGTTACATGCGGTTTACATATATCTATTCGTTCATTTCGAATACTTCGAAATTTCCTAGAATTTAAATTCGTTTCGAAGCGAATTCGAATACTGTAATATTCGTTCGAATATTCGAAGTGCTCGAATATTCGCACAAGCCTAGGAACAACGCATCATCCGAACGCTAGGGATGTCTAACCGCCGCAGACATGAACGAAAAAGTTACGACTCCGTCAGAGCAGTAACGTTGATGTTGACGCATAGCCTGGAAAAAAAAAAGGAAGAAAAAACGGGAGGAATCGAACTGACGACCTGCAGCCCTAACACTCCATGGAGAGCGCGCCAACCAACTACACCATGAACGCTTTTTTTTTCTTTATTGCCTCACACAAGTAACTACTACGCCACGAACGCCACACGACGAGGGCGTCTAAAACGACCAAAAACCTACGGTAAAGGGGCCCCGTCACCTTTACGATGGTACTGCGCTGACGGGCCCCGTCACCGTAGTCACCGCTTTACGATGACGGGGCCCGTTACTATAGGTACGTCGCTATTATGACGGGCCCCGTCACTATTACAATTTACACTACGGTGACGGGCCCCGTCACTTTTACGACGGTACTGAGCTGACGGGCCCCGTCACCGTAGTCAGTGCCTAGCGGGAAATGGTGTAGTTTTTTTTTTCGGGGTTGGCGAGAGTCGCGGGACAGCCCGCCAGCATGTGTCTGATTTCAATGGTGCCATCACATGCGTCACATTCTTTTCTAATTTCACTTTCGGGGTGAATTTTTTTTACAAAATACGGAGTGGGGTACGTCCCAGTTTGCAGTAAACGTAGCGCGACTGCCTGAGCCCTGTTCAACTTTACGTGTGGCAGTGGGAATTGCCTACGCCCCAAGTAGTAGTATCTATTCGCGACTCCAGCAATTCATGCGGCACCTAGCGGCAGTGGGAGGAAACGGCGCACGGAGGTCCAAAACAGTCCGGACGCCATAAGTGCCGTATCGATAGGCTGCAGTCGTGGGCGGTAAGGTGGAGCCGCCAGTAAAGAAAGAAAAACAAACGGCCAAGCAGTTCTGCTGTGTTCCCCAGTGCGTGTCTGCGAGATGGAAAGATAGCGCTATTTCTTTTCACGCAATTCCTTCCGAGGCCAAAGACCGAAACCGCAGAGCGCGGTGGATTGCGAATCTTCGCATCGGCAAGGCTGTGACGGCGACGATGACCGTTTGCTCGCGGCATCTTGCACGGGATGATTTCTTCTTTCCAGGTGAGACACTAGTGTAAACTTGTGAACTAGAACCTGTTACATGATCATTGTATCTAGCGACTTTACATGTCGCTGCGGCGCCTGAAGTATGTCAACAAATGTGGCACTGCGAGGTCTCGGTGCGCCATGTGCGATTGAGCTGTACCTCATTTTCTTTGTATGTTAACAGAATTACGAGGACTTGATCTACTGGGCACACTTGCGACTATTTTCTGCATGTATCATGCCGCAGTTCGAGCCCATGTGCGGCCTTTGAACGGTGTCTGCGTTGTTCGTATCTTCTGCACTACACGTGGCGGCAACCCGGAAGGCATTCTATGCACTTTCCAGCACAACGCTCGCGCATCGTGAACGGGTGTAGGAAGTCTTAGTGTTTACTACTGGCGTACCAGCAAGTTCGGGGAAGCGATCAATCATTGTAACCTTGGCACTTAATTAAAGCGCAGTCTCTTGCATGGCACGGACGAATTCGCAGTGCACTCAAAAAGCTCTCCGCGCACGAGTACGGATTTGTCTTCCAATTACGCACGAATGTGTCCATATGATGCTGGTATTTCACTCAGCCGGTTTATTACAGTAATTGGTGACATACACGCCTCCCTCGCGACAATTTTACTCGCCCTTGCAAGTTAAGGAAAACCAACCGCATCCACTTTTTGCTGGCGTATGCCGTATTACAAGTGCACTATTAGTACCTAAAGTAGCGTTATGTAGATTATTTCGATTATGTTGACGTCAGCGTCATAAGCATTCATCATTTTATTGTGTTACAAGCAACTTTAAACTGAGTCTTGCAGATGCTACGTTCGGTGTGCAATGTTTCATAACACTCCAAACATGACCTTAATTTTCTTGCAAGTGCCATTTCTTTTTCCTAAAAACATTGTGTTTCTGTTGTGAGAAACTAAATGCAACACACATCGACACATAAAGCTTAAACAATTTATTTTTCAGATGTCCCATGCCAGCGAAGACGGCTAAAAAACAACGCCGTACCAAGCCAGAACCAGAACTCATATAGTATTGTTGTTGTTTTTCTGACTATGTTTAAAATAAAATGTGAGTTGTGTCGGTGCAATGCAACAAGACCCCTTTCATCGGCCCTATTGCTATCCCAAACTGCTGGTCTGCAGCAGCTCCTTGTGCGTCGGACACGATGAATGATGAAGCGCGAACTGCGTTAGAGGAAAAAAAAACGAGTTCGGAATAGGAGCAGGGTCAGTTACGTTATGCCAGCCTTGCTTCAAAGGCAATGAAGCAGTGAGCTTGCTCTGCGTTACCATGCGCGTCGATGTAACTAGTCACGGGTCACCTACCTGTAACAGTGGATCAAGACAGCCGAAATGTGCTTGCACTTCGCGGACAGTCCAGCTGTGCACGAGCACTCCGCTTCAGTGATGGAGGGCTCCCGGAAAACACCGGCGATTCGAACGAGGATCTCGTGTGGGTCCGCAGTCACGCCGGATCGCACACACCGCAGTCACGCCGGATCGCCGGTCCGCACACACAACGCGACCACTTCCAACACGCCACTCGCGCTTGCAGGACCACTGGTTCCTACTAAAATGAGATGTTCAGCATCGACAACCCGCTCCCCTTCTACAAAACATCGCCAACTGCAGTCACATTGCAAAAAAGTTAATATTTGTGTCAGAGACAGCGGATGCGGGGACCTCCGTGCATCCGCCATGCTGCACAACGTGGCCAGACCGTGCCAGACTCCGCAGCGCCCTCTCATGTTGATTTGAGTTGCGATATGTTGTAGGTTAGTAAATTATCTTTATGATCCCCGGAATGGTAGTGGGCGTCGATTCGGTTCTGACCGGCACAGCAAGCGAGGCCTCGTGCCAGATCATTCGTCACCTCGTTGAGGTTCACCCGAGCCTCGTCCACTTGTCCCATATGTGTAGGAAACCACCGGATTTCAGTTTCTATAGTTTCTACATTGCCGATAAGTTTAACCGCAGTCCCAGCGGCATAGCCCTTGTCAAAGCTCTTAAGTGCTGTTTTGGAATCGCTATAGATGTAAGACCATTTTCAGTTCCTGATAGCTAAAGCAATCGCAGCTTGCTCCGCCACCGTTGATTCCTTAGTGAACAGGGTGACGGCGTACCGTACCTCGCCCTGGCTGTCGACCACCACGGCCGTGTAGGCCTCTTTGCCTTTGACCCAGGCGGTGTCTACGAGGGCTGCCTCTTGACCTACCTGTTCAATTTCTTTCAATAAAGCTTTCGCTCTCGCCTTTCTCGTGCTAACATTGTGCTCCGGGTGCATATTTCTCGGGAGAGGGGTGGTTCTGATCGCGGCTCTAAGTTCCGCGCTCAGCTCCACCTCGGCCTCCTTCGGGTTCCTCGATGTATTGGGGTCTGTCCCGATCGCTTTGAGTATAAGCCTACCCGCGCGCGTTTTCGTCGGTCTTTCATGCTGCGCCATCTGTTGCGCTTCCGCCATCTCTTCCATCGTATTATGTATACGCCTAAGCTCATGAGTTTCTCGTTCGAGGTGCTGTTAGGTATACCTAAGGCAGCCTTAACTAGCTTTTTGATAATAATATTGAGCTTGTTCAGCTCCGCCTGAGACCATTTGAGTAGACCTGCTACGTAGGTGAAGTGACAGAGAGCGAAGGCGTGTGCTAGCCTTAAAACGCTAGCCTCACCAAGGCCCCTGTGTCTGTTGGTAATTCTTCTTAGTAACCTCCGGACATGGTCCGTTTTGTTGGAAATGTGTCGAATGGTACTGAGGTTCGCGCCTCCCGCTTCTATGTGGAAGCCTAAAACTCGAATCTTTTCGGCCTCCTTGATCGCGGATCCGTCGTGACAGCGCAAGATAATCTTGGGTTCCTCCCCGAGTATGTTGTCCTTTGGCCTTCGACCCCTGCATCGATGTTTTAGGACCAAAAGTTCCGACTTTGCCGCCCAACAGTTGAGTCCCATTTCGCTTATTATAGTGTGCTTTCCACGGTCTGTATGCTCTCCTGCAGTCTAGTCTCCGTTTGGCCTACGTTACCGTTACCGTCTCCTTGTGGTTATGTCATTGGCGTATATCACAAAGCGTATACTTTCTATCTGCTCCAGTTTGCGCGCGACTCTGGTCATTGCTAGATTAAATAACATGGGTGAGAGCACGGCCCCTTGAGGGGTGCCCCTGTTTCCCAGGTTCATCACCTTAGATAATAGTTCTCCTAGCCTGAGGCTCGCTTGCCTACCGCTGAGAAACGTCTTGACCTACGCGGAAAAGCCTCTCTCCCAAACCCAGCTCGGAGACGACCTCGAGGATGGCCTTGTGCTCTATGCAATCAAAAGCTTTTTCGACGTCTAGACCCAGAATCGCTCTCGCGTGCACCGGGCTAACCTGTATGAGGTGTTTGATCAGGAGCATGGCATCCTGAGTCGATAGCCCGGGGCGGAAACCGATCATATAAACCGCTCAATCTGGATAACCTCCGTCTAATCTCACTTACATCGCGCTTAGGTAAAGCTATGGAACACGTTATTTTCAACAGACTCACTAGATACGTCGAGAAAAACAACATACTCCCGTATAATTATACTATCGATAGTACTATCGAATTTTTACTATCGAGAGCGCTATCGATAGTATCTTTAACCATCGGTAGTTCGATAGTAACTCAGCTATCGATAATATCGATAGTACCATCGATAGTTCTGTATCACTGCTTGGTGCTCTCCTACCCGTTTAGTTCATGGAATGTATAGATAAATAGATATGGCATAACATATGACTGTATGAAGAATATAAATGACGGGTCGTAACATGAAAATCGTAACGTGCATGTCATGAACCGCATGACTTACACGCCACTGTCTTGATGCTCTTGCTGCTGCTTCGTTAACTTTGTATATACCACAATTGGTATTGCGTGACAAGAGTGTACGACGAACATAAGTGACTGGTCCTAACGTGCAAATTATGATATGCATGCCATGCACAACATGATTTACATGACATGGTCTCGGGGCGCTCGCGGCCATTTAATTAAATGGATATGTATCAAAACTGCTATGACGAGACAGTTCTGTATGACGAAAGTAAAGGACAGGTGGTAACATGAAAACTGTGACTTGCATGTCATGTACGGCACGATTTACATGCCACGCTCATGATGCGCTCGCGGCCAGTTCGCTAGCTTGATATACACCAAAATTTGTGTTGCGTGAGGTGACCGTATGACGAACGTGTATGACAGGTGATAACATGAAAATAATGATATATACATGTCATGTGCGGCATAATATACATGCCACGCTCATGGTGCGCTCGCGGCCGGTTCATAGCTTGATATACACCAAAATTATTATTGCGTGAGGTGACTGTATGGCGAATATAAGTGACAGGTGGTAACATGAAATTAATGACATGCATGTTATGATTTTCATGTTGCCATCTGTGTACCATCTGTTTACAGTGCATAGAGCAAAAACGGTGCACTTCTTGGTCAAAATATTTATTCCCATCAATTAACAAGTGAAATATCATCTTATCCCTGTGATGTCGAAGGACTTCTGAGGGAAAAAATCGCAAACATGGTAAACGGCCCAAGATAACTGTATTTCGGAATTGATTGCTGCAGAAAAGTCGAAGAGAGGATGATAAAACTAAGTACATATTCACTTCGATATTTGAGCTTTCTTTTAAAATAATTTTCCTGGTCTCGCACGCCCCGTTATACCTCGATTACTCTACTTCAATATTGTGCTGAAACGCATGTGGTTTACCAAGAGCGCCGAAGTTCGAAAATAGTTTTCTACAAAAGGCCGTTTCTTAATTTTTTAAGAATCTCTCTGATTGAAGCCGATCAAGGACGTTGTCTAGCATTCTGCGTAAAAAAAAAGTTTCATTATTTGCGTTGCTAACATGCCATAATGCGACAAACGTGACCAACTCAGCCTAGCCGCCGCACCATCCTGTGCTGCAGCGATCGTGTCGTCTAATTTTTTGTCCCTCGCCTGTGCCGCGCTGCATGCATGTTCAACCAAAAATGCGTTAACTTACAAACTGGCTGTGTTAATGTGCAGCAAATCAGATACAAGTTGTTTAAAGTAATTGTACCCAGAGCTTAAAGTCGAGGGGGGGGGGAGGGGGCAATGAGCCCCCCCCCCCCCATGACTCGGCCTCCCCAGGTCAACTGTATCACTGCGGCACCAAGTTGACAAGCGCTGGTGTTGCTTTCTTGGCGGTAGTGCTTTGTGCGAAAAAATAATAACTTTACAATTTTCCAAATATAATGATTTGATCGCGATTATTCGGTTGATGGGGTGTCAGCAAAACAGAAGAAAAAAATTACACCATCTCCTGCTGAAGGGGAACATGAGGCGATGCGAAGCCGGAGCGCTTGCACGATTGCGTTCCGTTGGCGTTCGTTGCGCATCGACCTCGGTCAGATTGTTATCGAACCAAAGTCGGTCGCACACGTTGCAGCTGTGCCCGAAGCTCCGGTCGAGGAATTCGCGCTGGAACCGGGCGTCGGCACCGTCGAAGCCCGGGCGTTGAAGTTGTCTAGCGAGGCGTTCTGCACGGGCATTGCACTCGCGTCGTCTGTCCGCAGCCGACGCGTTGGCTGGCTGGACGCTGACGCTTCGCTTCGACGTCGGCGTTGCGTACGGCGGGGTTTGCTTG
Source organism: Rhipicephalus sanguineus (assembly GCF_013339695.2). Taxonomy (NCBI): domain Eukaryota; kingdom Metazoa; phylum Arthropoda; class Arachnida; order Ixodida; family Ixodidae; genus Rhipicephalus; species Rhipicephalus sanguineus. Next base: position 128,642,821 of record NC_051176.1, read on the forward strand.
CCTATGCTGCCGTTGCGTTTCGGCATGTCGAGCCCGCGTTTCATTTGTAGCAGTTTCCCGCCGACGTTGCCGTTTGCGCTGGGCTTCCCTAGCCAGGAGCTCGGGGTCCGCTTGCCGACGTTTACGTTGCGCTTCGGCGCGTCGAGCCTTCCGCTGCTCCACCCGCTGCTCCGCGATCTCGGCAGACGTTAAGTGGAAAGGGGGAGTGGAGAGGAGATGTGTGGAGAGGGTTTGCGCATACGCAGTAAGGCTGGTCACGCCGCACACCACCGGATTGAACTCCGCCATAAGCTGCTTCGCATCTAAAACAGGTATCGTCGCATCACTGAATGCAATTTCCGGAGACACTGCACACCACGGGTCACCACCCTGCTGACTAAGCTTCTTGGCATAGCATACTGTTTCGCGAGACATCCGAGCGTGAAACTACCTGCTCGTGAATCAGTGAAGGTTCACCTTGGTCTTTAGGCTACAAGTCAATTTTTAATCGTTTAGTTGTGCATTGCAAGTATGACTAATGCCACAGACACATGCATTTTGCCTACTTTGTGAGGCTAGTAGAGGTGCGAAAATATAGAAGTGTCATGCATGCCTGAGGTTCTCAATGCACTGCCTTAACTAATGTTATTTGTTTAGAGCTTTCATATCTTTAACCCTTTACACCCCGAGTTTTGAAAAGTGTCCTACCAACTTTCTTTTGGTGCTTGATTGATCTGGATATATATATATATATATATATATATATATATATATATATATATATATATATATATGTATATATATATATATATATATAGTTGCAGCAAGGAAGTCACGTTGGCCCCGGTAGAATAAGGAACAAGAGAGAGTACGACGCACGTTGGTTTTTGCGGTATGTTTACTGACGTTTCGGCTGGTGGACCAGCCTTTGTCAAAGTAACAAGTACATGTCAACGAGTCTCCTTATAAATACGGTATACATGAGATAGCATAGCATGGCGACGTAAATCAGCGATTACACAATTCACTGCGTGCAGTGCTCATGACGGTACAGTTAGATCACATGCGGAAAAAAGAAGAAAAGAAAAAAAAGAAAAGAAAAAAAGTACAAAAATCACTTCTTCGCGCACACAGCATTACTATGTACAAACGCGATATCGACAATTACAATGCTAACATGGCAATATCAATGTGCCGCGGACAGTGCAGCGAGATTGTACGTTCAGTTATTGCGAGGCAAATAGATGAGTAGTCTACTCATTTTATTGGCGCGTGCGCGGTGGTAACAGGAGGGGTGATTAATCAGCGCAACTAACTATAAAACATGGATACATAAATACACACAATCAAAGCGGCATTACAGACAGTATTCAGCAAGCTTAATCGATGACGTAACGGGCTGTGGGTTCAAGCGCAAAGCTGAACGTTCATGGATTGTCCCAGTTAAGGCTGATGATGCTTCGTGGGCACGCTAGAAAGTGTGCCTGTACTTTCGTTTAGACCTGATGAAACGGTGTTGAATTTATAGATTAAGTAAGACTCGCGGATTTCACGATCATGATGAGAATGAAAGCCTGATTCAAGTATAGTGGCCCTGATTTTGTCGAAAGAATGCCCTGGTAAGCGGATATGTTTAGAAAGCGGCAGGTTGGGTAGCGTATTAGTATGAGATCTATGGTTGTTGAAGCGTACTCGGAACGGCGTTTCAGTTTGGCCAATATACTGTTTCTGGCAGACGGCGCACTCGAGCATGTATATGACGTTAGAGCTATCGCAATCAAAGGAGCCGCGAACCTTAAGGGTGAAGTTTGAAGACGTACTAATGACTTCCTGGGTGGTTTGCATATGTAGACACAACTTGCAACGTGGTTTGTTGCAAGGTGCACAACCAGATATTGTGGGTACATTTAATTTCGACGATGTTAACATGTCGCGGAGATTCTTTGACCGCCGGTAAACCACGCGAGGTGGTTCAGGAAAGATATTTTTCAAATGTTCACTTTGGGTAAGGATGTTGTGGTGGTGTTTCAGTATAGACACAACCTTTGGCACTGATGCTGAGTAAGTCAATACGAGATTAGTATCAGTACGTCGTTCAGGTAAACAGTTTCCGCCAAGAATGTCGTCTCTATTCAATTGGTCTGCTCGGTATATAGCGTCATCAACCAAGTCCGTCGGATAACGGCGTTTAATGAGAGCGCTTTTAAGTTGCTCACAATTCGATACTAAGTCTTTGCGGTCGGAACACAATCGCTTAAATCGATGAGCCTGACTATAAGGTATACCCGTCTTGCAATGTCGCACATGGCTGCTCTGGAAATGCAGAAGCTGGTTTCGGTCAGTAGGCTTGCGGTATAGTTTTGTGACCAATTTTCCTTCGAAAAGCATGACAGTGACATCCAGAAAGTTAACCGAATACGTAGAATAATTGTGTGAAAGCTTAATTGACGGATGAAAATTATTAAATCCTTCTATAAACTTTAAGAGGGTTTCCTCTCCATACGTCCAGATCAAGAATATATCATCTATAAAACGTCTATAAAACAGAGGCTGCAGGTCAGTGCTAGACAGAAAATCATTCTCTAGAATTCCCATGAAAATGTTTGCATAAGTAGGGCCTATTCGGGTTCCCATTGACGTGCCGCTGATCTGAACGTAATGACAATTATTAAATTCAAAGTTATTGAGTTCAAGGATAAGCTTTAATAGCGATTGCAGGGCTTCCTTATTGATGAGTCTCTCGACAGAAGAATCCTCATAAGCCTTAAGCACTGCGGCAATTCCATCGGCATGCGGTATGTTAGTATAAAGTGAAGCGACGTCCAGTGTTACAAGTATTGCACTTTGCGGAATGATAAGGCATAATATGTCTCGAAGAAAATTATTAGTGTCCTTGACAAATGATGGAAATGTCTCGGGAATATGTTTAATAACGGAGTCAACATAGAGAGAAAAATTTTCGGTTATAGTGTTTATACCGGATATGATCGGACGGCCCGGGTTACCTTGCTTGTGAATCTTCGGGAGCATGTAAAGTCTGCCGGCCACAGGACTGAGCGGTATAAGTGACCGAACAATTTTTTCCTCTAGTTTCTTCTCCTTTGCTAGTGTCGTAAGCTTATCTTGCAAGATGGACTTAAAGTTATCTGTTGGGTCGGTCGGGAGGGCTCTATAAAACCTGTCATCCGAGAGCTGTCGGGTTGCTTCCGCTATGTAATCCTTCCTATTAAGGACAACGATTGCTCCTCCCTTATCGGCAGGTTTAATAACAATGTCAGCATTATTGGACAGCTGTTCAAGCGCTACTTTTTCCTTCTTCGTCAAGTTGTGTCGGTAAGGAACACGGGTCTTGTACGCCTCAAGGACCTCACGTTGCACAACACTGATGTACATATCGAGACATTGATTTCGTTGCGGTGGTGGTGTCCATCTCTTGTGCGATGACATAGGTAGTGTAGTATTGCTGGAATTTTCACTTTCTAGCGTGCCCACGAAGCATCATCAGCCTTAACTGGGACAATCCATGAACGTTCAGCTTTGCGCTTGAACCCACAGCCCGTTACGCCATCGATTAAGCTTGCTGAATACTGTCTGTAATGCCGCTTTGATTGTGTGCATTTATGTATCCATGTTTTATAGTTAGTTGCGCTGATTAATCACCCCTCCTGTTACCATAGGTATGGATGCAAGACTGTATTTCACCGCGCACGCGCCAATAAAATGAGTAGACTACTCATCTATTTGCCTCGCAATAACTGAACGTACAATCTCGCTGCACTGTCCGCGGCACATTGATATTGCCATGTTAGCATTGTAATTGTCGATATCGCGTTTGTACATAGTAATGCTGTGTGCGCGAAGAAGTGATTTTTGTACTTTTTTTCTTTTCTTTTTTTTCTTTTCTTCTTTTTTCCGCATGTGATCTAACTGTACCGTCATGAGCACTGCACGCAGTGAATTGTGTAATCGCTGATTCACGTCGCCATGCTATGCTATCTCATGTATACCGTATTTATAAGGAGACTCGTTGACATGTACTTGTTACTTTGACAAAGGCTGGTCCACCAGCCGAAACGTCAGTAAACATACCGCAAAAACCAACGTGCGTCGTACTCTCTCTTGTTCCTTATATATATATATATATATATATATATATATATATATATATATATGGGTCATTCCATGATAAGTGTCCCAGACGTGGCGCTCGCACATCGCAGATTTTGCTGATAAAATTTGTGCCTTTTCCCTGTGCCGCATGGAGTATTGCGGCAAAACATTTTTGCTCGAAAAAAATTTTGACGATCATGGCGCCCCCTCGAAGTTCGCTTGTATTTGTTAAACTGTGCCTAATAGAAAAATGTGTATAAAATCTATTTTTGTGTGCTGAGCTTCGAAACCGCGCTTGCGCTATCGCATATGCTCTGTTTAGTTGTCCTATTCATTCATTCATTCCGAAAATTTTGTGTTTCACTACCAGCTACGTATCTTCATAAACTACAAAAATCTTCAAAGTTCGGGATTTTTTCTTGAGCTATCGCAGCCTATCTGTAACTCTGCCTAACCAATCTTAATAATAGTATGATTTCCAGGAAAGTGTATTTTAGTACAAAAATGTTCAGGGGTAAAATATACTTCAAATCTTCCCGACAAAAATTATGAAATTAGAGAAGATCTGCGATTTGTGGCATGCTTAACCGTATTTTTCATACTGATGCGGTCTAAGTAAAAATCCTCGTCATGCGGCGTTTGATAGAAGGCTTCATCGTTAAGTAATGAAGAAAGTCTAATCAAATAATTTTTTTTGTTTTAAGGAAGAAAATAATTTTTGAATTTGGCAGCCTATGGCGCCGTTGGCACAATGTGCTAGAGGGCCGTCTGTACAACTGGCATGCACATACTGAAAGAAATAATACACATTGTATACACTTGTATACACTTGTATACACATTGTATACACTCTCTGGGTATACGTGTTGTGCAGGCGGCCCTCTAACACATTGTGCCAACGACGCCATTGGCTGCAGCTCTCGGGCGTCCATACTTCCCATTGGGCCCGCCAAGCAAGCTCACATTATAACGCGAATTCATTTCTCGTCGCCCTGACATCGACGCGACGAGACTTTCGACCACTCGCGAGCCGCTGACATACATCTCGCATCTTGCCGCTGCCTGTGACGAGGGTCAGCTGCAAGGGCGACCACCTGCTTTGCGGTGAAGTGGCAACAAACTGAAATGCAGGGCGCGTTCGGAGGGCCAAATTCAAAAATTATTTTCTTCCTTAAAACAAAAAAATGATTTGATTAGACTTTCTGCATTACTTAACGATGAAGTCTTCTATCAAACGCTGCATGACGAGGATTCTTTCTTAGACTGCATCAGTATGAAAAGTACGGTCAAACATGCCACAAATCGCATATTTTCTTTAATTTCACAATTTTTTTCAGGAAGATTTGAAGTCTATTTTACCCCTAAACATTTTTGTACTAAAATACACTTTCCTGAAAATCATACTATTATTAATATTGGTTAGGCAGAGTTACAGATAGCTCAAGAAAAAATCACGAACTTTGAAAATTTTGTAGTTTTTGAAGATACGTAGCTGGTAGTGAAACATAAAATTTTCGGAATTAATGAATAGGACAACTAAACAGAACATCTGCGACAGCGCAAGCGCGGTTTCGAAGCTCACCACACAAAAATAGATTTTATACACATTTTTCTATTAGGCACAGTTTAACAAATACAAGCGAACTTCGAGGGGGCGCCATGATCGTGAAAACTTTTTTTTTCCAGCAAAAATGTTTTGCCACAATACTCCATGTGGCACAGGAAAAAGGCACAAATATTATCAGCAACATCTGCGATGTGCGAGCGCCACGTCTGGGACACTTGGCATGGAATGACCCATATATATTATTCTGAGTGTTCGGTCCCTGGCGGCGGCGGGTTGTCTTTTCGTCCACTTTGCTTTCTTCGCATCTATATATCAAAATTGTTACAATACACTTAAATCAGTACAGTTAACATCCCCTATACCTCCCTTGACTTCATTATCTGCTGGTTTTCATTGGGGTTGTGTCAAACAAAGAGGCGAGCGCTCAAAAATTCCCTTCCTTGATTAACTACTACTCAAGCTACTTTTGATAAAAAAAGAGCATTCAGAGCATTGCAAGACGTAATAAAATGCTGCTTGTGTGTTTCTATTTGATTCATGGAAAAAAGATTGTGACTTACAGTGGAGAACGGCGCGGGTTGTGCAAAAGTTCCGTTTTCGCAGGGCTGCGCTCCGCTCCGCTCCGCTCGCGTCTCAGTGGTAGTTTCGTTATCGCGTACTGTTGCGCCTTGCATGCTCATGAAAGTCGCTCTAACGTAAAGTTCCACAATATGCCGTGTCCATATGTGATGTTGTGTAATGTGCACTTCAGATCAGAAACCAGAGCATCGGCTGCCGGGCAGTAAAGGCGGGTAACGTTGGACAAGGCAAATGATGCGTCAGGAATTCGCCTTTTCAAGCGCGGAATTTGAAGTGCGCTAAAGCTGTACGGACGATTAAAACGTAATTTTCTTTCAAAATAATCATTTCCTTGGAACGAAACAAGCACTACGAGTTTCTGGAACGATATTTTAACAATCAACGTCGACTTAACGTTTGCCTTTAGTGTCCCTAAATAGAATATTTAATCTTGTTACAGCGCGGTAAAGAATAGGAATAATCAGCCAAAGGGGCCAAAAGAATGGTGGGAAAGAACGCTCTTTCTCCTCTTCCTGGACCCTTTCGCCGATTTTTCATACTACTTACCAAGCTGTTACAATCGGTGTCAAATTAAACACAAACAGCAGCGCGCTGTCCAAGCATTAGGAACGGTATTCGCAATGTCCATAGATTGTCACGCCACGAAGCGGATGTCAGGAGAACCCCCTGGAGTAGTGTTAGCAGACGACAAACTGGTTGCTGTAGCAGCCACTCCCTTCTTCGACTGTGCTATCCTGATTGTTAACGCGTTGGCAGGAAAGGAACATTACGATTTGCATGTTTCCTGCATCAGTGAACTAACTGGACCCTCCATGGCACGATGAATTTGATTCGTTCTTGCGAGAAGCGAAGCTTTCGTGAAAATACTTGGCAAGTCGCGCTTCCAATGTTAGCCCACAGAGCACACATTTCAGCTTCGCGAGGTTTTCTGTAGCCACGTAGGTTAGTTAAATGTTATCGTCTTACCTTTCCGTAGAAACTCACGCTGTTTATCTGTCGGTGTTTCTGTAGTGCATGAATATGATAACATTGTACGCGGGAAGTCGCGCGAGCTCGCGATCTCCTCTTTTATAAGTGAACAATCTCAAATAGGCGATACTCTAAAATAGGGCGCTTTATCCTTTGTCAGAAAAGCGCTGTTATAAATCGTGCGAGCGACTATTCACTCATTCGAGGCTGCGTTCGCTCAACGGCTATCGTGGCGCGAACGTTACGCTCTCACCGTCGTTCATTCACCTGCGTGTTGATTTTATTTATTAAAAATCACGTTTCCTTTTACCCTGCATAGCCCTTAATTTTTAGGGCCGTAGCTCCTCTTAGTCTAACCTTGTCACGCGTCCGGCGTAACCGGCAGTATCTCCCGAACAGTATAATAGATGGCGCTGTCTCATAGAAGTACATACAAACTGCAGTTCAGGGACGATATTCTAGATGGCGCTGTACACAATCTGTGTCGTCATCACCATTTCTCGTCTCATTTCCTAGATGGCGTTGGTCCAATAGAATTGTGTGCAATATGGAGCTTGTGTGAATCGACACTAGATGGCGCTGGAAGTGCCGCTGCTCTCCGATTGGCTGCTGCGCGGGCTGCACGGGGATGCGCGGGGAGCGAGCGCCTCTCTCATTCTCCTGGATCGTCGCCGTACGTGTCGGATCGTTGGTGGAGCATGGACGATGCGCAGCGGCGGGCGCTCGCTTGGCGGCTGCCAGGCGGATCCCGAGACGGTGTGCGCCAAGGACGCCGCTGTGAAACGGGCTCAACGAGAAGCGGATCCCGAGACCATGATTGCTTCAGGAGCTTCGCCCAAGCTCTTCATCATTCACCCGTGGATATGCTGTAATTTTTCATTTACAATAAGCACCGGCTTCTTGGCCAATTCCCCGTAGTGGGTAAGAGCCAGTACAGAGGTACAAGCAAGCAAGCAAGCTTTTATAGCTAGCGCTGCGCCATTTTCTTTTGTACGTTGTTGCACGGCCGGGCTAGACCGCACGCGCGCGCGCGTGCGGTCTAGCCCGGCCGTGGTTGTTGACAGGTGACAGCAGACTGCAATGATTTTCTTGTTGACAGTTTTGAGAGCGTAATGTCGATAATGTTCTCCGAGCCCAGACGTTTCTCTAATTGTAAAAATAGTGACGCGGAGAGGTCGAAGGCTCTCAGCGGAAGAAATCCTTCAGATTGTTTTTAACAGTGATGAAAGAAACCATCTTGACGACGAGAATATTTCACTGGACATAGAAGGCTGTGAAAGCACCGCATCGAAAGTGACAGTGACGATGAAAATAAGCTGCTAACTCACGTGGAGCGAGTTGCACTTCACGTACGTCCCCTCGTGCATTAAAGGGACCCTGAAACGGTTTTGACGATTTTGTACGAACACATTGAGCCGGTAGAGCAAGTCCTAAGGATCATTTTTAGACCGATTTAAGCTCTGTGCGTAAACTGTGTAATTTATTACAAGGCTTTGAAGCTGCAAATCGCCACCGATCACAGCGGCTCAGCCAAACGCATTTTCAAACCGCCCACTTCCAGTGCGCGTCGTATTGGAAGCGCGACGTCACGCAGGCGGCTGATCTGATTGGATATGTCCAGTACACGTCACTGAACCTCCTGTGGGCAGCGAGCGTCGTCTGCCTGTGTTACAACGTACTCCGTGTTGACGTGAGCTGAGCGACAGTGTTTATCACGAGGTTTCTTTTCTTGGACATAATTAATTTCCCTAGCCGTGTTGTGTACCACATACCTAGCAATCTCTAGCAATTGGTGACTTGTAAAGCTGCGACATCGTGCAATGTTCGTGAGGCATCTGGCGAGCGGAATCCCTTCAGCTCGTCGCTGCAATGAGCGTCGCGCTCTCGCTATCCGTTCAACGGCCACGATCCACGTTTTTGTGGCTGTAACTTCACTCCTGAAGACACAACCACATTGCCCGAGTTTACGCTTATCGGTGATCGTTCTCGAATTATTTTTGTTTGTCCGCATGCTTTTGCAGATTGTCGCCGTACAGGAGAATGAAACAAGATCTGCTGGTAGTGTGGCGGCACCTGTTGGAGCAGATATCAACCACTCCGCGAGCTTCGTCTTTGTTGGGCCTCCGGGACCCGTTGGCGCACATCTGTGGCGCGATCTTGTACGCGTTACAAAATAAACACGGAGGCGTGGCAGTACATCCAGCCGCACGCGATTGGTCAATACAGAGCCGTGACGTCTGTCGCGGTTCAAATGGGCCATTCGCGTGCGGCTGGATGTAATGCCACGCCTCCGTGTTTATTTGGAATGCGTACAAGATCGCACCACTGAGGTAACTGAGGCCACGACTGGGCGAAGCTCAAACCGTCGAGTGCGCGGAGTGCGCTCATAAGAGCGCTGCGATCGCCGGCGATGTTAGGGTGACTGTGAGTTGAGGGTGCAATGCAGTGGTGAGGAGGAAGGTGTATATATAAATTGCGTAGCGGCCTTGGTAGACAGTGCGTCGCTTAATTTCTGGTGCGAATGATTTGGGGATGCCCCTGCCTAAACGCTGACAAAACTTCAAAAAACCGTTTCAGGGTCCCTTTAAAGGGGTACTGACACAAAATTTCGCGGCCGAGATAGCATCCGGGATCGATTATCGTGAACATGCGCATATCATCTGCAAAATATCAACAGCGAATATAGCTTGGAAGGTACTTTAAATGAATTTTGAAGTTTGTGGGAATCGAGCGCACCCTCCCCTTTGGCGCCCCGTTCTCCAGCCAGCGCGTGTGCTGGCCCCGCGCGGCTCGAGCGCCGGGAACCGCCGTTAATCGGCGATATGGCCAATATGGCTACCGTGGCTACGCCGCCAGGCCTTTTTGCCTGTTGAGGCCATGCGTTGGTCTTCCCCGCACGGCACCACGTGTCCGGACATGTCTGAACACTACTCGCGGCTTACTGCGCTTGCCTACGTCACTGCGATGCGCCTGTCTTCATTGGCCGCCAGTGACAACCCCCTTCCACACCCTTCGCCCATGAGCTCGCTTCTGTATGGCGCGGGGTTGCCCGCGTGAGATGCACTCAGGCCGGCACGAGAGGTTGACGCGCTGCTCTGGCAGGTGGCTTCTCGTCCGTGTGCTCGACTGCTGCCCTTTGTGTGATAGTCGTAGCGCCGCTGGCAAGCGTACTCGATCGGTCTTACGGAAGTTACCTCAGCTGACGGCCCGCAAACCCTTGATTGTCGCACTGTGCTGCATCTTGGGTTAATAAACCCGTGACAACCTGCCTCGAGTGCCTTTTCTGCGCCGTGTCGGAGAGTCGACGAACCCGGCCGTAGCGTTTTTATTCGCTGCGGCAGCGCAGAACCTCGCGTCCCTTCCCGGTGGTTAAAGAACCACGTGGTTAAGCCACAGCTGAGAGCAGCATCACATGGTTCTTTTTGCAGCTTGGAAAAAATGGTACACGTGAGACTTTCTTTATCGCAAATAATGCAATAGGGGTGTCTGAAGACGCTCTCGAACTTTGCAAGTCGGATTTCTCGCCTAAAGTCAATATTTAGCAATTTAATTCATTACTCCTAATTCACAAATTAATCAATTACAAAACAGAAAATTGTCTGTGGTGCGCAAGGCGGCTGTCAGCAATTCGCAACAGGTTTCACTCGCCTGCATCGAATATTGTATTTTTCAACCCTTGGCTAAAGATAGCTGGGACACCCGGTATATTTGCTCACCAAGAACATTTTCCTGCTACAGGAAAGGTGTGCCAAGTATCCCAATCATCGAATATTGTATTTTTCAACCCTTGGCTAAAGATAGCTGGGACACCCGGTATATTTGCTCACCAAGAACATTTTCCTGCTACAAGAAAGGTGTGCCTTGGCGAAGTATCCCAATCAGTTTTCTACATTGTGTATACATTGCTGTATGTTGCATGCCGTAGTTCTACTTTATACAGATTAACTTTTCTGTGGAGTCCTTGCTTCGGATATGCCTACAGATAACGTGTCACTGCTATCAGTCTATATTCACGACAGCCAATGAACCAGCCCATCTGTTTTTGCATCATGTGGATTACTGTTCATTGTTGGAAACATGCCATTTCATGTCTGTACAAAATGTGTGTGTATTCCTTGTGCCCAATATTTGTTCACTTCTATTCTGTTCCTTAGGTTGCGGTATTGTAGTTCAGGTGTAAGCGTAGTCAATTTATTCTAGTAATTTTGTTTTCCTTCAGAAATACATGTTAACATCACTGCTTTAGGTGGATAAGTAAAACAAGGGCAGATACTTTACTTAGTAAAGGAACACTAGACTTTATGTTGTGTTCAGTGACTTCAAGGTGCATTTATTATTTCTCTTCTATGCTACTCTACTGATGCTGAAATTAACATGTATACACTTTATCTTGTTATTTTCAATTCTTGTGGGTCCTTGTCGGCTTTTAGTTAATGTGTTCATATTGCCACGGGCGTTTCTTATTATCACTTTTGCTTTATTCGGTTTTCGCCCACAAAGACTGTCAGCAACGCTCAGCGCGAACCACGCCTCATTGTTCGAGAAGCTTCCCGATCATTGTAGATCGTTTTGTTAAGATTGCGCGCAAGACGCGCACACTCGAGCTTATTCTAGAATTTGCGCGACAGCCAGCGATAACGCTGGAATATTCGACGGCACATGTTTAAATGCCGACGGGCTTCACTGCTGGTCAGTTGATCGACGGTCGACGCTCTGTCCGCCGCTATCAGTGTATTGCTGTAGTTTGACTTTCAGTTTCTCGGCCACAAGTTCGGCCAAGTAAAGAGTTTCATCTCGGACGTGTTCACTGCTGCCTTCGTCGACGTCACGACCACGTGACATCTGGTGAAGGTGCTGGGTACGTTCATGTTCCGGACGCCCCCGTCAAGCCTTGAACCCAGCCCCGCTCGTGAAGAAGACACCGACACCATCAGGGACAGTCGAGCAAGCCGGAGACTCAAAAAGGACTACCCCCTCAATTTGGACTCCTACCGGACAAGCCAAGAACCACGGCGACGAAGACAACGGGCACGATGACGGCCGCAGTGTCCCCTGCAGCTGTCGTGATGCAGCCGCCCAGAGAGCCGCCTACCTTCCATGGATCGCCAAGCGATGACCCCGAAACCTGGCTGGAGACGTTCGAAAGGGTCTCGGCATTCAACAACTGGAACACTGAGGACAAGCTGCGCCACGTGTACTTTTACCTGGAAGACGCGGCAAGGACTTGGTTCGAGAATCGGAAATCCAATCTTCGAACCTGGGACATCTTTCGCAGCACTTTCCTGGAAACGTGCACAAGCGTCGTGCGAAAGGAACGGGCCGCCGCGTTACTGGAAACTCGGGTGCAGCTCCCGAATGAAAAGGTGACAATCTTCGCGGAAGAGATGAACCAACTGTTCCGCCATGCTGACCCTGACATGCCCGAAGAGAAGAAGGTTCGTTTCCTCATGCGAGGAGTAAAGGAACAGCTCTTCACTGGACTTATGAGGAATCCACCGAATACCGTCCAGGAATTCGTCTCAGAAGCCACGACCATCGAGAAGACGCTGGAGATGCGCACCCGGCAGTACAATCGCCGCGCATTTCAAGACAGCGCAGCTGTTCATGCAGTCGGATCCGACGACTTGCGCGAAACGATCCGGGCCAACGTGCGAGAGGAGCTGCGAAAGCTCGCACCTTTTACACAGCCCGAAGTGACGTCGATTGCTGACGTTGTACGTGAGGAAATCCACCAGTCACTGGGTGTTCCTCAGCCGACACCGCCGCAGCTGGAAGCAATGAGCTATGCTGCTGCAGCCCTACGCAACGCCCCCCCTCCTCGCCCACGTCAAGACGCTGCGCCGCCTCAGCAGTTCCAGCGCCAGGCACCACCGCCGCCACCACCGACGTCGTACTGCCTGCCAGCCGGCCAGCGATACACGCCGGGGAAGACCGACGTTTGGCGCGCCCCTGACAACCGCCCGCTCTGCTACCACTGCGGGGAGGCCGGCCACACGTACCGCCGCTGCCAGTACCGTCAGATGGGGCTACGCGGATTCGCCGTCAACGCGCCGCGCCCGCAGCCAGGCGAACGGCCTCGCGACATCGATGACTACCTCACCGGAACACAGTGGCAAGAACGACGACCTTCCCGCTCGCCGTCGCCCGGCCTCTACATGTCACCGCACCGCCGGCAGTACACTCGCCCAAACCGGGGCCTTTCGCCTAGCCTGTATCCGGGAAACTAAGGGTAGCAACCGATGGAGGTGCGGTTGCTGTACAACGAAATGCCGAATATCCTCCGCGGCCGCCGACGACGACAACGCGACAAGAGCTGCACAGCACGACGCGAACCAGACAGAGCCCTGACGACGAAACCTCGCAGTCCGAAGTAGACCTGACGACGCAACGGGGAAGCAGCGGAACAAACCGACGAAGCCGTGACCCGACGCCACGACCTAACGGCAACGCAAGACGACGAACTAGCGACCTCGACGTTCTCATCGACGGCCACAGCGTCACAGCTCTCGTCGACACCGGAGCCGACTATTCTGTCTTCAGTGGACCGTTCGCCACCAAGCTGAAGAAAGTAAAGACCGCTTGAAGTGGACCCGAAATACGGACAGCTGGAGGCCACCTGATAACGCCGATTGGCGTCTGCACGGCGAGAGTCACCATCAATAACCGGACTTATCCTGCGAGATTTGTAATTCTACAAAATTGCTCTAGGGATGTGATACTTGGAATGGACTTCCTAAGTGACCACGGCGCCGTCATCGACCTGAGGTCTGAGTCGATAACGCTAACCTCAGACAAAGCGCTCCCGCCCCACGCGACGCCAGGGAACCATGCATTGAATGTGATAGAAGAGCAGGTGAGCGTTCCGCCGCGCTCCAGCGTCATTATTTCCGTCGGCACCGAAAAACCTGCGAACCTTGAAGGCGTCATCGAGGGCGATCAGCAACTACTCCTGAACCGTCAAATTTGCGTCGCAAGAGGTATAGCCGAACTGCGTGACGGTAAAGCAAAGGTAGTGCTGACAAACTTCAGCCACGAATATAGGCACGTGAACATTGGTACGACGGTCGCTGTTAGGTTTCGCCGCTCATAAGTCGATCGTGGAGACGGGACGGCGCGGCACTGTACGTCGTACAAAGCTTCTTTCTCGGCTCTCTCTCTGCCTGGTCTTTGGCTGTGCAATTATCAATAGAAAGCAAACGGCTTCCTTTGAGCAGCTTGTCTACCCCGATGGCCAGCAGGGGTTGCGGTCAAGCGACCGTTCTCAGAGGTCGGCAGCCCGAATGTGTGGGAAAATGAGGAGGGCAAACATCTCCTGCTCTATGCCGTCGCCCAAGGCGACAGTATGCGTGACCCCAACAACGACCGGCATGCGCTTTCGGCGCGCCGACTGTAAAGCATGGTTGAGTCGCAACAATGCACGGTCCGAATGCGTGGGAGGCAGGGACACGCATACGCCTTTTCTTTCCCGGAACCGTTTAACGACTGGCGCCGCAAGTTCAACTCGATGAGTATGGAAAAATGGCGTGAATGCACCAGGGCTAAGATACAGGTGTTTCGACCGTGAGAATCCCTGAGAGCGTGGGATAAGGAGAGGGAGAGCCATGATGGGAAAGAGTGCCAAAACGCCTGTCTGCACTGTAAAGACACTGCTGTCGAGATTAGGGACAGCCCACTAGGGAGTGGCTTAATCTGAGGATAAACGGATTGGATAAGGGAGTGTCGAGGCGGACCACCAGTGGCCACCTCCCCTTTTCTTTGTTTACCGCAAGATACTTAAGACTGGACGGAATTCGTTTCCCTTCAGTCTAGGCTGTAATCACTTAACTGATCGATCAGTAAGACTCCGTACGATGCAACTTTTGTCTGGGCCGTAACCACTTGGTGGTCGAACAGTGAGACTCGGTTCTTCGTATGTAGTAACAGTGTTTTAGGCTCTAACTTAAGAAAAGTTAAGTAGAAGAGTAAGACGCTGTTGATGTCTATGTTATCATCAGTGTGCTTCGGCAAGATGTACATATGACTGTAAATATTTCGCTACAATATACCTTCAAGTTTTTATTACCTCCAACCTGCCTCCTGCTTCATCGACGTCGATCATCTCCTTGACGGGACTTCAATCCACATCAAGGAGAAAACGAACAAGGAAAAACATAACTGTCGCCTACATCGACGAATGTGTGGCCGCCAGCAATGCTTTCGCCCTCTTCGATGCTGCCGAACCTGCTTCGACGAATCGAGGTCTCGAACCAGATTTCGACGTCAATCCGAGCCTTCCGAAGGTCAAGCAAGACCAGCTGAAAACCCTGCTCCTGCAATACAAGGACTGCTTCTCGTCTTCATCACGAATTCGACAAAGTCCGGTGGCGAAACACCGAATTATAACGGAGGAAAGTGCGAGGCCCCTCCGTCAGAGCCCCTACACAGTTTCGACTCGAGAGCGCGACGCGATAAAGAAGCAAGTCGACGAGATGCTACGCGACAACATCATCCAGCCGTCCAAGAGTCCGTGGGCGTCACCCGTGGTGTTAGTGAAGAAGAAGGACGGGACACTGCGCTTATGCGTTGATTTTCGACGCCTGAACAAATTCACGAAAAAGGACGTGTACCCCCTCCCACGGATATACGACACCCTAGATCGACTACACAACGCGACGTACTTTTCGTCGATGGACCTCAAGACCGGCTATTGGCAGATCGAAGTAGACGAAAGAGACCGAGAAAAGACCGCTTTTATAACACCCGACGGCCTCTTTGAGTTCAAGGTCATGCCTTTCGGTCTTTGCTCGGCACCTGCGACGTTCCAGCGCGTCATGAACACCGTGCTTGCCGGATTGAAGTGGCAGACGTGCCTTGTGTATTTGGACGACGTCGTCGTGTTTTCCTCGACATTCGACGAGCATCTCCGGCGGCTTGAGGCAGTATACTTCAAGAAATCAAGGCCTCTGGACTGACCCTGAAGCCAGAAAGTGCCGATTCGCGTACAACGAGCTCTTGTTTCTGGGTCATGTGATCAGCAAGTCTGGAGTGCGCCCAGACCCGCGGAAAACAGCTGCCATCGCCGACTTCGCGCCTCCCACCGACAAGAAGGCCGTGCGCCGATTTCTCGGCTTATGCGCCTATTACAGACGCTTCGTCAAAAGCTTTTCACGCATCGCCGAACCACTGACGCTTCTCACGAAGACTAACGTGGAATTCAGGTGGGAAACGGAGCAAGTGCAAGCATTTGAGAAACTTAAACGACGCCTGCAGACGCCACCCATACTTGCGCATTTCGACGATTGCGCCGATACGGAAATACACACCGACGCAAGCAGCGTAGGACTGGGTGCTGTCCTTGTGCAAAAGACTGACGGGCTTGAAAGGGTTATCAGTTATGCTAGCCGGTCACTATCCAAGGCATAAGCCAACTATTCCACAACAAAAAGGGAATGCTTTGCCATCATCTGGGCTACGTCAAAGTTTCGCCCCTGCCTCTATGGCAGGCCCTTCAAAGTTGTCAGTGACCATCACGCCTTATGTTGGCTAGCTAACTTGAAGGACCTTTCAGGTCGTCTCGCACGATGGAGTCTGAGGCTTCAAGAATTCGACATTACCGTCGTGTATACAAGTCCGGACGAAAACACTCTGACGCCGACTGCCTCTCTCGTGCCCCCGTCGACGCGCCGCCGCAAGACGACGACGATGACTGCTTCCTCGGAACTGTAAGTGACGACGACTTCGCCGAAAGGCAACGAGCCGACGCGGAACTGGGGGTCCTTATGGAGTACCACGAGTGCAAGACCGCCGTTGTTCCGAAGGTATTCAAGCGAGGACTGCCGTCGTTTTTCTTACGGAACGGCGTTCTCCTGAAAAAGAACTTCTCGCCACTTCGAACGGACTACCTTCCTGTCGTGCCCTCATCATTGCGACCAGAAGTCCTCTAGACCCTACACGACGACCCGACGGCTGGACACCTCGGTGTTTCCCGCACGCTCGCCAGAATACAGGAAAAATACTACTGGCCACGCCTTGCTGCCGACGTCGCCCACTACGTCAAGACTTGCCGAGATTGCCAGCGACGGAAGACACCGCCGACTAGGCCAGCGGGACTTCTGCAGCCAATCGAACCACCTCACCGGCCGTTCCAGCAAATCGGGATGGACCTACTGGGGCCGTTCCCGACGTCGACTTCCGGCAACAAGTGGATCGTCGTAGCGACTGACTACCTCACCCGCTACGCCGAGACAAAGGCCTTGCCCAAAGGCAGTGCCGCCGAGGTAGCCAAGTTCTTCGTGGAGAACATCGTCTTGCGTCATGGCGCCCCAGAGGTCCTTATCACAGACAGAGGTACCGCCTTTACTGCGGACCTAACTCAGGCGATCTTCAAGTACAGCGACACGAGCCACCGCCGCACCACCGCCTACCACCCGCAGACCAATGGCCTCACCGAGCGTCTAAATAAGACCATCGCCGACATGCTCGCCATGTACGTCGACGTTGAGCACAAGACGTGGGACGCCGTCCTTCCGTACGTGACCTTCGCTTACAACACGGCCGTCCAAAAACGACGCAGATGACGGCGTACAAGTTGGTCTACGGAAGGAGCCCGGCGACGACGCTCGACGCCATGCTACCCAACGTCACCGACGAAGAAAATGTCGACGCCGCCGCCTACTTAACGCCGAAGAAGCTCGACAGCTGGCCCGCCTGCGCATCAAGACCCAGCAGCACATCGACAGCCGTCGCTACAACCTTCGACGACGCTTCGTCGAGTACCAGCCCGGCGACCGTGTATGGGTCTTGACGCCAATACGACGACGACTGAGCGAGAAGCTTTCTTCGACGATACTTCGGACCGTACAGGCTACTTCGACGCCTCGGCGCACTCAACTACGAGGTTGTCCCTGACGGCATTACGAACTCTCAGCGCCGCCGTGCACGACCTGAAGTCGTCCATGTCGTGCGCCTCAAACCATATTACGCGCGTTAGCGAATCTGAGGACTGTCATTTTGCTTTATTATTGTACTTTCTTGCTTGTACGTGCTTATTGTTTATTGTACTTTGTTGCTTTATTCTTGTTATTTATTGTCGAATGCATTAGCCTGTTCTGTTTTAAGCATCGGGACGATGCTTTTTCAGAGGGGGGCGGGGGGGCATTTCCACGGGCGTTTCCTATTATCACTTTTGCTTTATTCGGTTTTCGCCCACAACGACTGTCAGCAACGCTCAGCGCGAACCGCGCCTCATTGTTCGAGAAGCTTCCCGATCACTGTAGATCGTTTTGTTAAGGTTGCGCGCAAGACGCGCACACTCGAGCTTATTCTAGAATTTGCGCGACAGCCAGCGATAACGCTGGAATATTCGACGGCACATGTTCGAATGCTGACGCGCTTCACTGCTGGTCAGTTGATCGACGGTCGACGCTCTGACCGCCGCAATCAGTGTTTGACCTTCAGTTTCTCGGCCACAAGTTCGGCCAAATAAAGAGTTTCATCTCGGACGTGTTCACTGCTGCCATAGAGTTTCTTACAATGAAACTCTATGACTGCTGCCTTCGTCGACGTCACGACCACGTGACAATATGTTAGGGTCTGCTGTGCCAGGTGTTCTTTTGCGCACAAGTGATGTGTTTGCAGTACGCTTTTTAACAAAAATGCTGTTGATCTGCTTTATGTGCAAGTCGATGCCTCAGTCAGATCGTCACGAAAAGCTGCACAAGTCTTATTAAAAGGCTTATATGCATTATTTGGTTTCGCATTAATAAGCTTAATACCTACGTTAACTGTGATGACCATTTGACACAGTGCCTTTCATTTTGCATATTTCAGCTTATTTGATGCGTTTGCAAGCTATATAAACTTGTGATGACTGTGTACCAATGCAGTTAACATTAAATATGTTGAACTTGCCAGGGATGTTATGGGTGTTGCTGAATGTGCTGCTGCTGTGGATCTTGTGCCCTGTGCTAATATGTTGTCACTCATGCAACTGTTACCAGTGAGACTGTCCTATCCTATATTTGCCTTGGGGTACTTATTAGTGAACGCAACAGCACAGTAAAGCAAGCGAAGAATGGTGCATATAATTGGTGCTCTGATTCTTGAATAGAGTACAACCTCTAAAGCATGAAAACAGCTGAAGTATGACAAGGGATACACCAACAAAAGCCAACTCATACTTCTCCATTTTCAATGCTTTAGAAGGTGTACTCCCAACAACCTATGCACCATGCTTCACATTCTTTGCTGTGCTGTTGCGTTCACAAATATGTGCCCTCAAAGCAACTAAAAGACCTTCTTACTGGTAAAGGTTGCATGGGTGACAACATATATTACCTCAAGTCACAACATCCTCAGCAAGAGCCCATTGAACATATTTAATGTAAGTTACATTGGTGTGCAGTCATCATAAATGTGTGAGAACTGCTTCCACATTCTCCAAATTAGCCGAAATATGCATAATAAAGGCACTCTATATTAACTTGAATAGTCATAAACTGTTAATTTAAATATTAGGCTTGTTAATGTGGAACTGAATGATGCATGTAAGTCTTTTATTAAAGGGACACTAAAGAGCAAAACGATTTTTCTCATATTAGTAAAGTACTCTGTCACGATGCCAAAAACACCACGCTTGCGGCGAGAAGACACTTAGTAGTAAGTGAGAAAACGCACAAAAATAAAATGTGGGTGGCGACGCCACCTTCAAGTTTCCGCACCATTCGCTGTGACGTCACATGTTTTGACGGCGCCTATTAGGGACTACGTAGTTCCCAATCTGTAAAAATGAAGTACATTGTCGTCTGAGGGGGCCATAGACTTAACATGCCAAGTTTGGGGTAACTTTGTTGAGCCAATGGCGCCAAAATACGATAAATGCACTTTGAAATCCGTGACGTCACTCGAGATTTCGGCGCGAATTTTAAAAATGAAACTTTAATCTCGGTTTTCTCCTCTATTAATAAATCTATGATGGCAAAATTAATGACATTAGAGTTCTCAGAGCACAATTTATCTATCTAAACCAATTCATTGTTTCTCTTTAGTGTCCCTTTAAAGGAGTACTGACACGATTTTGAAGTGCAACAAAACGGACGTTTTTGGTTTCCTTGGCATGTAGTGTTAACGCTCTCCCCACACCGCATCCGGGAAACACGTATAAATATTTAAGTTTGATTTTTAAAGTTTTCATCTCCCAGCATCTGCAAGGCAGCTTCACCGCATGGAGAGCCCTGTGACGTTTCAAGTCGGCTCACTTGGTTTGCGAAATCTGGGTCCTGCATGCAGCCTAAATCCCAGAAATCGCTGTCGGAGGCACTGGACGACAGTTCACTCATCATGAACCACGTTCGACTGACAGCAAAGGACAGCAGGTGCATATTTCGTGGGTTGCTGTCTGTCCGTGACGTCACGGGCCGACTTGACACGTCACTATGAAGCCGCCCTCTCGAAACCGAAACCGAAACTGCTGGTTGAAAGAAGTGGTATTAAAAATACATGCAATGCATCCCCAGGCATCAAGACACTCTTTTAGGCTTCAGAAATGCCGGATTTATCACAGATGTCCGCATTTAAAATCCGACAAGTGTCCCCTGGACGTTCATGTCCAAATTATTGAATCCGGCGGACGTCTGAATGTCCGTGAGAGACGTGTCCGTCCAGGACGTCCAGTTTAACGCCTTTTTGTTTGCGCGGGACGGTCCGTCAGATGTCCGCCGTACGTCATTGGATGTGTACGGATGTCCGCTGACTCTCGAACATCCGGCGCTGAACATCCATCGGATGTACTGGGGATTGTTTGTGGTCCATTTGGTACCTGGCAAGTAATGACGACCGCGTAACATGTTTGGAAACCATCATCACGTTAAACATGCGGTGCCGTGCATCAATGTTGGAGCTACATCGCTAGCGGTCTATTACTACGGCAAATCCGTCAGGCAGATTCGGTGTATACATGCTTCCTCGGAGTGCCGTCAATTCTAGTTCATGTAGTTTTCTGTAGCACGCACAGGATTTTACTATGCATCGTTGATGCACGTTAACGTAGCCGAAATATTACGTTTCACACCGCGGCAAATAATTAGGTGGCGAGCATTTAGCACTTTCCATGATTTAGGCAAGTGTTTTGGTCTCAGTGCAGCTCATGACTTCATCCAGTGATAGCAACACAGGGTGTGCATCCGCACGTCCTATCGGGTTGACCTAAAGTCACTGTAACGGGAAAAGCACCGCATTCGTTTTCGCCGCCGCGCCCTTTCGGCGGCTTCGCCACACAAATGGGCCAGCTCGCTCGCCTCGCTAGTCCGGCCGCCGACGCACGGCGCTTTGGAGGGCGTTTGTTTTTATAGCATCAGAAAAGCGTGCAGGAACATTACGACAACCCGTATCGTTTTGACACTTCATCGCAAGCCTGTCGAGGCATCGAAAAATGCCTGGGTGCTGCGCTTTTGGGTACAGCTATACCGGCGGCAAACGGGCAAAGCCCTCTTTGCTATTCCCAGCGGCAAAAGGATGCCTATCGGCGGGCTGTGACAGATAGATAGATAGATAGATAGATAGATAGATAGATAGATAGATAGATAGATAGATAGATAGATAGATAGATAGATAGATAGATAGATAGATAGATAGATAGATAGATAGATAGATAGATAGATAGATAGATAGATAGATAGATAGATAGATAGATAGATAGATAGATACGTTCAAAGTCGCATATGTTCTCTAAGAAATGCTTCGCATTTAATAAATGCCGACAGACGAGCGCGTAAATGCCGCGCACTTCGCAAATTCTTTATCGCGTTAGTACGCGTGCGTGTGCGTGTAGGCAAGGGAGGACTGCAGCTATTTCTTTCCTAATCAGTTAGAGAACAACGGTATGCTTCATTCGGGGCAGCAAAAGCGCACGCTTTTGCTGCCCCGACACGCGTTACTCCGCGAGAAATCCAACACCACGCTGCCGCAGCTTCGGCCGCGCTGGACCAAATATGGCGGCGGGTTGGACGGTCGCGGTACTTTTCCTGTTCAGTGACATTAGCGGTTTCCTACTGCGGCAGATTCGTCAGGCAGGCTTGGTACGTTCTACCTCGGAGTGCCGTTCAGTTCATACGTCAATTCTATTATAGTTCATGCAGTTTTCTGTAGCACGCACGGGATTTCGCAAAGCATCGTTGATGCACGGTAACGGCGCTGAAATATAACATTTTACACCGCAGCAAATAATTAGGTGGCGAGCACGTAGCACTTTCCATGGTTTGGGAAAGTATTTTGGTCTCATATTCATTTCATTGCAGCTCATGACTTCATCCGGTGAAAGTGGCACGGGCCATACGTCCGCACGTCTTATCTGCTCCTATGCTAACAAACGGGTTGACCCTCCTCCGGGAGCCATCTTGAATCGCACGGTGCTAATAGCGAAAACACAACGCATAAGTTCCTCACCTCCCTGCCCCCCCCCCCCCCCGAAACAACTCGCTTTTCGTGGCTGCCCCTCCCCCCCCAGCAGTAGAAAATAATTTTGTCCGTATTGACGTTAACGAAAATAAGGTTTAGCAAACAGCTGTCACTTTACTAGAGAACAACAATTTTGAACGTCTTGCATCAGCAGTAAAACGCGCAGACAGCTTGCATCTTGCTCAGTTATTCTTTTCCCGCTACGACACAAGATTTATCTGTCTGTCCAAGTACCCCGTTTGCGCTATACAATTCGTCATGACATACCTACTAGCCCAAGCCGATACCCAATTCTACGTTACAAGATTGGTGTTCCATTCGGCGGGCAGGACGGTCGCGGTACTTTTCCCGTTCCAGACTCTGGGCGAAGGAGCGGAGAGCAATGGGAAGCGGCCGTCGGTGTTAGTGCGGCTTTTAGCCGCCACGCGCCGTCACCGAAGTAGAGCTGCGGTCGCACCGTCGCTCACGGAAACGCAGGTTCGCAGCTGTTACATTGTAGAGTTTTCGGCTGCATTCGCGCTGTTTGTAGTGTAATCAAAACGTTTGTAAACAGAAATGGGGAAGCACTTGTCGCTCTTGGCAACAAGAATTGTTTTGGAGGCATGCGTCGTTTGCGGCTGTTGCTGATCGAGCCGCTCGCGCGTCGTCTGCTGAGCCGACATGAGCGCGGGCAAGTGAGGTGCGGAAAATTGTTCTTTCACCGGTATGTTCGCTTGTCTGCAAGTCGGTTTTTCAGTGTCTGAGAGTCGAGTTTTGAAAGCAGTGTTTGCCAGTAGCTAATACTGAAAGCTTCGGCGCTTCAAGGGCCCCGATGCATGCTAACGTCTACTGGTGTAGCAGACTACGCGCAAGCCTTGAGTGCATGCGCTAACTAGCATGAACTGTCGTTAGACTGCTTCCAAGGAGGTCCGTAATCTCACGTTCCCTTCGTAAATCTTTTGACAGGTACATTTGTTGCCACTGAGAGGAAGCAACAGCTGGTGCCAAAAAATGAGGAACTATGTCCAGTGATTTCATCATTTCAGATCTTAAAGCAATTTTATCGTGATAGTACGAAAAACAAACGAAAACAGCTCTTCATCCACGCGCTTCTTGCAACACTGCCCAATGTTTGTGAACAGACGGTGTTCAAGTCTAAAGTCGTGGTGTTGACTTTTAACTTGAGCTGTGACAATGCACAGAGTAACTGTCCATTGTTTCACCGGCAGCACTTGTAGTGTCCATTGGCTCCGATTGCTTAGCTTCGGGACCTAATGTCAGCGTTGCACATGGCGGCGGTCGCGAGGCAGCGTTGCTACTGGTGCATGCTGACTGTTCGGTCACAGCGCGGTCACGTTTAGTGATACTTGCCATGCCATGCTTCGTCCAGTCGTTATAATTACTTTGGGCTGCAAATGTGACGGGTAGTCTGCAAAGACGGATGCTACTGCATCCTTCTTGAGCCGCCGTCCTTTTCCTTCTACGAAGTCCTCTGGTTGAAAATGGCGGCTACATACTCTAGTGTAGTTCGAAGTTGTATTAGGCGACCAATTATCCCGCCTAATCGCTGCAAACCATCGCTCCCGTAAACCAGCGGCAGCTGGTATTTCATGGAACGAAAGCGCACCTGTGTTTTTCTTTCCGCTCGGTTTGCACAACGGTACGCAACAATACGACATACCGAGGCATGCGGAGCACGTGGTTGCAAAATCTTGAAGTATAAAATAAAATGCGAATACAGTCAAATTCAAATACAACGTTCGCATCGGCATCACGGCCACACAAACTGCATGCGGCATACGAGCCTGTATGCCCCATAACTCTAATGTAAACACGCATTCGGGAGATTCGTAATGCACACGGCCGTTCAGCGCCAGCTTCCCGTAGTCTACTTGCACAGCGCCGCCACGCGTCAGCGGCGAGCGGCGGCGGAGCGCGCGCTCGACGGCCTGAGCACGGCCACCTGGATCGGGGCGCGCGGCCGCCGCGCGCCCCGATCCAGGTGGCCGTGGCCTGAGGAGAGCGTTCGCCCAGGCACTGAAAAATACAGGAGGCGCTGTGTTGACGCTCTCCGGGCGCCATCTTGAATCGCGCAGCGCGCCACCTATAGGCGATGCGCAAAGCGCCGACGACGCCATCTGCCGCCATTAGAGTCACTGTATATGCTACCTTTAGGTAGCAGAGTAGCGCATAGGTCCGGCTAGCAACCACAGCTATGCATATACACAGCATATACAGTAACTCTAGCCGCCATGGCTCGGAAGCGCTCGCGGGGCCCGGCGAGCAGTGTTCCCGCGAGCGTCTATACGCGAGTGCACGGATGGATGTGTTTTTCATCGTGATTTAACGATTCTGGCGGGCCTCAGCGATGTCGAAAAATACCTGCTGCGTTGTCGGCTGCTCAAACACACACAAAAAAATCGCCAGGAACGCACATCTACAGGTTTCCGGTGCTATTTCATGAGCGAAAGCGACGGCGGCGGTGGAATGCGGCTGTACGACGTAGAAGCTAAGCAATCGCGCTTTTTAAGGCAGTGTTAGAACGATTACCGTGTTTTTATTTCTTTTTTGTCGCTACGTTTTCAGCGAACGCTACTACGTTTACACTTGGTCGCCTCGCCTGCATTGTAGACACTACAATTCACATGAGGTTGTTATTACTGATAAGACGCGATACCTTGGCTCACTTGAAAAACGAATGACGCGAAGCGCAATGCGAGAGAACGTAGAGCAGGTGACGGCTCCTTTAAAAAAGCGCCGTGGAATCACACGTGTGCTAGCTGTACGAAATCGGCTGCATTCTACCTATTGATGGCACTGGAATGCGATCATCGGTGCAGAATGTTCGCTGTGCGCTTCTGCACCGATGATGACAAGCTTATCGTTTATTTTTTCACAAGTTTATCGTGCTGGTTTCAAAGTTTTACCAACGCTGACCCTTCACGTGGCCGACCCTGTGAAATCTATACGCCGGTGCGACAGCGCTCCCTCAATATCTACTATATCAGCACATGGCACGTAAACGAAGCTACTGTGTCGAGAAAAAACATTGGTTCACGCGTCAACGCATGCAGGCGTTAGTGATCGGGACGTTATAAAGAAAGCGGTGTACTTACGATGAGCTCCACTTAGTAGGAGAAGCTTGTTGTCGATTGTCTGTGACAAACACTTGTCGCGTATGGGGACATTGTCGTCCCACACAGCTGTGACATCGGACACATGTCCACTATTATAAAGTGCGGCTCCTTTGCGCACACTGTTGCCGCAAAAGTAATTATATCTGGGACGCGCACAACCGGCGAATCGCACGCGCGCGAATGAGGCGTCTGCTACGCGACCCGCGAGCGGTTCCAACGGCAGCCGCTACGCGGCTTTCAGTGGCGCCCCTATAGGCGCCGCGCATCGCGGATTGTTCGTGGGCATTGCGGTCTGTCATCACCATTGACAGGTGTGCACACCCGATTAGGCCGCACTGCTCGATCGAAAGCATGAATGTGGCTCACGATGTACCACGCGCACCACTGCTGGCGTTTCAATCGGCGCCGATAGTACGGCGATAATGTGCATCCAACTCGCCCAATCTACGCTAGTTGTCCGCAATAACCCGCTGCTCGATGAACTTATCAATTTTATTTTGTCGGAACGTTTATTGTACACATGACTACAATTGGGAGTGAAGTAGTGATGCAGAACTATCGGTAAATTGACTATCGATAGTATCGATAGTTTCTTTGAAACTATCGATAGTGTAAACAAGCTATCGATAGTACTACTATCGATAAACTATCGATAGTCGAATCGGTAGTACCATCGGTAATATTACTAGCAATATCACTGCCACGTGCGTTTATTGCTTTGTTTTGATGTATTCGGGTTTCATCCACAGACTGTTAGCTGTGTCTGACGCAGACCGCGCCGCAGTGTTTGAGAAGCTTCGCGATTGTTTGACATTTTAAGATTACGCGCCGGACGCGAATATTCAAGTTTATTCGAGAGCTTACGCGATCACCAGCGATAACGCTGGAAAGGTTCGATGACTGATGTATAAAAGACGAAGCGTTCCACCGGTTATCAGATTACTCGACGGCCGGCGACTTTTCTTGCCGCAATCAGTGCGCAGCGTGTATCGCTTGTATTCTGAGTTTCGATTTTCTGGGCACAGGTTCGACCAAGAAAAGAGCTTCGTATTTCCCAGTCTTGCTGCAGAATTCTTCACCGTCACAACCACGTGACAAACTATCCATAGTGGTGCGAATAACAATGGTTTTGCTGGCTGGCCAAATTGCCAAAATATTCGCGATAGCCTACTATCAGCTTCGCTTATAATTTATGAGGAAATTTTTATGGAGAGAAATTATTTGCGCAGTGAAAATGGCGGCATATGTCCATCAATAAATTAGTATTTAAAAGCAACCAGTTACATCTTACAATTAACAAACTTAGTTGATCACTTTTTTATTTTGAAATCATCAAATGCAATACAAAACTCAAGCCGCATACTTCTACTCCATGTAACGGCTTCCTTTCCGCTACAACCTGCTCCTCTGGCTCCACTATGTACCACGCGCGCGGGGAGCCAAATTTATTAGATGCGAAGCAGCTTTTGCTCGGGGCTGTGTCCGTAGGTCCGTAGTTCCATTGGCGACCGTCCGATTTCTACCACCTAGCATAGCCATCTTAGCGCGCGCTTGCGCCAAGGAGAAGTCTTCCTGCTCTTGTTCTTCGACCGCCTTGACGATGATACGTGCAGAGCACTTTAGGGGCCCGGGCTGCCGTATGCTGTCATGGCTTGGCGTAACGCAGACAAAACCATGTGTGCTGGCACGCGCTAGCGCGTTTGGGCCTGTGTAAGGGGCTATATAAGACGCTGTGGCCTCTCCCCCTTACACTCTCTCAGCAATCATGTGGTGGCGTCGGGGAACGAGATTCTGCGATGAACCCGCGTGGCGTACTTAAACAAGAGTTCGGGAGGAGTAACAATAACAGCAACAACAGTGATTTCATGGTGTGCTCCACTTGCAAGGACGCGTTAACATCGGGCAAGGTGCCCGTGATGAACGGAACTTTAAGTCGACCCATGCACTGCTTCGCATCCCCACATGGTTCCCTTTAGTGGGAGATTATGTAATTTTTTTCTGCAATGAGTTCGCGCTGTTGATTTTAAACTATCGATAGTACTTACTATCGATAGCACTATCGATAGTATCTTTTACCATCGATAGTTCGATAGTGACTCAGCTATCGATACCATCGATAGTACCATCGATAGTTCTGCATCACTAGAGTGAAGTGTGAATTTTCGTTCGTCTGTTTGCATAATTAACGCTAACTTTTGCGAATAAGCCCTAACCTAAAATTGATTGCGCTTCGCTTCCAAAGCAGCGTAGACTCTCGTTAAGTCGCTTGGCGAGACGTTCGTGCTTTCACGTAAGATACATTGTAAGATATTTCAGCGCCATCTAGCCCAGTGAGTAATTACGCTACGAACTCGCGGTGGCATGATCTTGACCGCGATCATGCCACCACCGATCATGCCATCTTGAATGCTGGCAGCCATCTACTAAAGTCCCTAGATTTTTCGCTCCTTTCACGGCCCTCTCTCACGCGCAGCTGGCGTCCGACGCCATTTTCTTCCTAACTTGGAAGATTTACAAAGCCATGTGCGTCTAAGTACATTAGCCACGCACCTTTCAGCGGACAATATGCTACCGCGACGCGCCTTTCTCCTCCCGTCAACCCCCTGTCATTAGTGAATGGGGGACGCGTTTCACCAGCTGCTGGAAAAGAGTTAGGAAGAACATGGCTACCGAAAACGAGCGTTAGCCAATGAGATTCGTCGCCGGCGCTTCAATGGTTGTCGGTACTTAAGAAAGAACAGGGAAAAATCTAGGGACTTTACTATCTACAGAACTAGCGAGTAGTGCGACGCGAGCGAACTATAACGAAAATGCTGCTGTTCTAGCCAGAGCCTTGCAGCCGACAAAAGCCGATATCCCCCCATTTGAGTCACCGGAGCGCCGTCGGCGCCGTTCGCAGCACTGCCAGCAGGGGGAAGCAAGAGGGGGGTGGGGCGCAGATGTCGCCCCCTTCCTTGAATTTCGGATAATATTTTTCTATGCAGTAGCAATACGCTATATATGCTTGATTAGCAAACTCAGGTCCCGCATATCCGTGTGAAACGACCTTCAGGATTGCCAGTGACTAATCTTGCCGGTCATGTCGGTCATGTCACGGCAGTGAAAGAAACGCTGCCTGTATGCCCCCACTCCCGACTCGCGAATGAGCCCCCTGCAAAAAGTTCTGCGGACGCCCTTGGCGGGGGCCATTGAAAATTAGCTTGCAAGAGGCTTGCTGAGGGCGTCCCGGCATGACAATTAGTAAGAATTAAGATAGGCGGCATTGTAAGCAACTCAGCTGTGGGAAGCAAGGGATCGACTAGTCAGTAGGAGTAAATAATGTCCAAATTTACGCATCGCTGTAATTTTTCAAACATGATCAAACACACTCTCGCGCAGCGTGTACACAACGTACTGTTTTAGCCACCCAGGAAAATTTACATCTTTCACATCTGACCATTCACCAGCGTGTCACTCCTCTGAACTATCACCTGTTTTCTTGTCCTTAAAAAACATTACCTCCAAGGCAGCAACTTAAAAATGAGGGATATCTCCAGAATTTCCAGATTAACTTTTTAGAAAGAAAATAACACAAAAAGGTTTTGTGGGGGAGTGGGATCCAATAATTCCCCAGTCATTCGAATGGAATAACAAACTACAGTATGAGTAAATAAAGTTAAAATGTGCTGTTGTCACTCAATGGAGTGATTTCCTGCAGCACAGAGCAAAAAATAAAGCACAATCTTGTCTTCCAATCTAATACATTTTAAAAATTTTCTAATTAAAAGACACACGAATGAAAAGGCACATACAAGTGAGACACAGGAAGGAAGGACAGTATATTTATAGATTAAACAGCAATAAATACACGTTTGGTAACAGTAGAAATGTTGCTGAACATGGATAATTTATAACACATACAACAGGATCACTAGGGGGATGAGGGGCAAGTGTCACATGAATGTTAAGTCTTTCACACTCTGTGTTGTGGCAATGTGCAAATACAGGTGGTGATGTGCTCACACCAGAATGCTACTATTGCTGTGGGCAACTGCTGTACAATGTGGGTCTTGCACAGGTAAGCTTAACACATTACACATTTAAGAACTACTTTCATGCTCTCGGAACTTGTATTTTTTGCAGATGGCAGCAAATATAACTATCAGTTTTGAAAACATTTTGTGCAGCATACCATTTGCTGTACACAATGCCGAGCTGGTGCACAGGACATCTACAGGACGTGTAAACATGAAAATTAAAACCATTAAGTGCAAATACCTAGGGCAAAAAAAGTGCTCCCTTTTTTAGTGCAGTGAAGGCAGGATGAGCCTGTCCAAAGGTGGGCATCAAGTATTTATAATATGTACATGTGACACAAGATAAAAGTGCATCAATAAGGCTGAGCAAAAAAAAAAAAGAAAGGTGATTGATAAGAAGACAGTTAAAATAATGATGTGAAAAAATATTTAGCATCTGGAGCCACATTTTGTTGGGAAGCCAGGTATAAGTGCCCTACATCTGCAATTTAAAAATGAGCTGAATTAAAAAAAAGAAAAGATTTCTCAGCGGTATAGATTGTCACAATAACATTGCTGTGGCATCGCCTGTGCATTGTAACAGACATGTAAAGGTCGACAGTTTTCGTTGAAGGGCTTACTTTTTTACGGGAAGACGGCCAAGTGTTTGGACCATGGTGGAAAAGGCAAATAGAGCATGGAAGCTACAAAATGCAAGTGCTATACAAAAAAGAACATGGTGTGTATAGGTTCCCAATTATCGGCAACAAGTATGTAGGTGTCTCGCATCCTTCTAAATGGCAGTTAGGTTAGGGTCAAACATATGTGCACCAGTAAATTCAATAATAGATTAGAGGTGAAATTTGCATGAAATAAAATCTTCCGAATAAAGAACACCAAAATTTTCAGTAGTTGCCACACGCACTGATTAAGCTTGATCCTTGTTTGTTTCAACTCTAAGTTACTGTTTAACTAAGCATACTGACCACTGTCTTCCTGTTTGACAATGCAGCAATGTCACAGCTTTGTTAGGAATTGCACTAGAATGTACACCAGGGAGACATGCAACATACTTTGTGAACATGGAAGTCATTCAGGCATAATTTTCATGATACAGACTACAGAGGCCTGCTTCACAAGAGTTTAACAACAAAAGTTTAATAATGAATAAGGTGTGCAGCTTAGAACTTAAGAGAAACCTACAATGTAAAAATATTTGTGGCAATAACAACAGGTAAGCATTCACCCTTGCTTACATGCAAGAAAGATGTGCCTGCACACATGCAAGTACATTGGTATGTACACATTCCATTCTTAATTTACAAACTCTTATAAACCCATGCACACACACACACATAAAAGAAAAAGGAAAAATTATGCCTATGAACAGCGCATGAGGCAAACAGACAGTCTTAAGTTCATGTTTTGATGGTATATCATAACGAAATTACTGATCTTTTGAACAACCTTAATATATCAGATTTCTTATCAAGAAATAAACAGTTTACTATTTTCAATACTTTATTTTTTACCTTTGTGATGAGCCCATTGTGTTTGCTACTGGTCGCCACAAGTACAACTCTTGTGAGCCTCCGTTATAGTTCAACAAAACTACAATTACAATGGTACCTCTCTCTGTACTCTTTTCACTGCTTGCATCTAGTAAATAAAATACATGAATGTAGTGGTTGATTGAAGAATTATCTTGCCTGCAATTAGTTCTTTTGCATTTTTTTCAAAACTTAGTAGCCTTGTACCAATCACCGTAGACAATATGCTTCTTGGCATCTGACCCTGCTGTCACTAAAATGCACTTGAAAATCAAACCTTTCATTTTTTCCTCCCCAACTCTGTTACTGTGTGCTGACATTTCTCTCCCGTTCACTTGTTCTTGGTTTTATTCTCGAAGTCAAGCATCTTTTCCAATCCTCTGCTTTCAAATGCAGTAGAAGCAACTCCCCGAAGGTGCTCGTGGGCAGTTAATGACAATCAAACATTACATTAGGAACACAGGAAACAGCCCCAATGCAGTCCATTTTTGCAGTGGTGGTACACTAAGGTTCCTATGGCAAATGATCTCCATACACCAAGACAAAAAAAATTCAATACAGCTGAAAAAAAGTGAAAGCAGATGCATGTGGCAAACTTGTAATGAGTGATTAACTCAGTGATACGCCATAGAGTATGTTAAAATAGGTGCAATATTCAGATTCAGTGTGGAGTAATATACATTTGGTAGATTAATGGCATATTAAAATGTACCTTGAAAGATCAGTAACACTAAGTTGAACACTTTCTTTACTCAAGTTGGTTGCTTTGAAGTTACTAAATTATGCTTTTGTGAAAGAAATTCCAACTAGTTTACAAGCATGCCAGTACTATTAACTGCCACAATTATGCCATGTCAAACCTGACATTATACAATTGTCAGCTAATATAAATAAAATAATTACTCAACTTTAAAAACTCTGATACTATAATATAACTCAGTGAGATCCTATGAGGAGCTTGTAGTCATTCATTCTCTTTCCACGTGCGAAATTCACCCCCCCAAAAAAAGTACATGATTTAATTTAATGTTTCAATATAAATAAGCTGCACTAGAATGCTCAAAGATTATCAGCACTGCATGCTTGTTCTTTGCTTTATATTAATTTAGCTACAATCACTGCCACACTTGGATAAGCCAGTCACAAATTTCTTGAAACTTGCGATTCAAGAGGGCTCTCGGGGCGTAAAAATGCTCCATACATGAGGTAGAGAAGTGCCAATCAATCAGTGAGACATGACAAGACTATGTACAGATGAGGCACAAACACAGTAACTTTACAGTGCACAGCATACATACAAAGTCACATGTACAAAGCAGCATGTCTTTGAACATTGAAAGAGCAAGAAAAGCAGCTCGCTGCAAAGGAAATAAATAAGAATGTATCGTACTAGAAATACAAAGAGAAGACATCATGACATCTAAACAGTATACATATACCTGTATAATATAGGTGCCATCATAAAGTCAGTTCACAGGTAACAAGTGACAGGCATACTAACGGATAGAAACACAGTATTGAAGTCATCGGCTCGGGCGAGTCAGTTGTTTCTTGGGCCGGCACCAAGAGTTCAAGGATTACCGTCTGCAAGTGTTGTGTACGGACCTTGCATTCATATTTAAAAACACAGGGTACAAAGGCTGCACATTACAAATAAAGCTTGTGCTACTTATGTACTGACTCATGTACCAAGCTAAAAACTGCGTAAAACACACCTGTGTAACATGTAGGACACAATGAAGGATATAACATTTTTTTGCGCAATGCAGCACTTGACATGTACACCTAAGGTTGGATGTAAATGATAAATTTCAGGGATAAAATGACAAAAAGAAAAAAATAATTGACACATTTGAGCCTCTGTTTGCAATGTTACATCTATTCAGAAAAGTAAGGGTCTGAGGAAGTGAGGAATTGCTTAGAAGGTCTGGCATTGCAAAGGACTTCATGGCAGCTGCAGACTTTGCATGCTTCACAGAATGTTTTAGGATGTTCAAACACACAAAAAAATTGAGGAAGTAGATGTACTGTGCTGACAAATCAGAGTGAACTAGGGACTTGATTTTGAGGTGATCAATTCTACTTTGGATTCTATTGACGTATGTTATTGGCTTGGATGCTGCCACACCACTGTTAAAACTGGTATCGAACACTTTGTGTTGCAAATAAGAATTGAAGAATATAAAATGAAATGGAGCACTACAAAATGCTACACCAGGTCAACTTACATTTCTATGTTGAATCTGAGAAAAATGTACACCCATCAGTCTTTTTGCACCTTCTCTGGCAGAACCAGGAAAAGTGAGCGATAATAAAGATGGTTCACATTTTTGTGATGTTTTGCAACATGCAATGTGCAATGTAACGGTTGATTCTATCAAAATCAGTTCCAATAGGCTCAGTTGCCTCAAAATATTCTTTCTTATCACAGCCCACACAACTAATACAAGCAGCACATGAACACTGGAAAAACTCTGTAAAGTATGCAAAGAATGAAAACCATCACAGCTGCAAGCCGCCTTCACAACTGCAACTCAAGTGCACAGCTCCTAAAGCAACAGCCTTAGAGCAAGCTTCACGTGGACCACTCTACAGAGATTGCATGCCTTTCAGTTCCACCACCCAAGCTGTCTAATGTTTATATAAAATGATAACAATCTGCAGTGAGCTCTGTGCTCACTTATATAAGTGATCCTGAAAAAATAACTAATCTTTCACCATCAATATACACAATTTTCACAGCAGTTGGTCTGTTACCTCAAAGCTAGATTTCTTAAACCAGACTTAAACACGGCCTGGCTGCCACTTGTTACCAGGCAGCTTGCCTCAGTGGTTTTTGAGAGGATGTGCTAGTTCGAAAGTGGAGCACATCACTTGAGTACATATTATGGTGCATCTTTTGAGGCAGAATTAGAAAACTCCATCAGAACATTTTGACAAAATAACTAATAACATCATGGCTTCCTGCAGACCATATTGCAGTTCATGTGTTATATTCTTTTTCCTTACATGTATTATGTCCGACTCTTCTGCCAACTTTAGCTTGTAGCAACCATTCGTCGGCTTTGCCCAGAAACTACCATGCTCGCACCACTTACGAGAGCCTACATTCCTGGCTTGACCAGCTCAACTCCCCTCACTCTTCCTTTGTAGTGACGAAGTGACCTCTCACTCAGGCAACTACATCCTGCATTCGGTGGACCTGTTTTGACTCGTTAATAAACACCTCTTGAGCTGTCAACACGCATATTTCTTGCTTCTGCTAAACCGAGCTCCCAACAAGCTGAGCCGAAATACAGCTAATACAAAGATGCTACTGCTCACAAAAAGCAGAGACTAGACTTCTGAGTAAAAGCATGTATGCAGCTGTTCTTTACATTGCCCAGCCTTCCCAGTTGAGGTGCACTGAAAGACAGTCCCTACCACACATTAAACGTGTAGCCCGGCACAGACTGCAACTGTTTAACAAATATGACGTTTACTACAGATAGGATACAATGATCTGACACTAATGAGCAGACTGAGTGTCACGCCTTGAATGTTTACAACATTGGTCATAGATGTATGCAGCAGTGTCTTGCTGCTAGCCTTGCTACATAGTGACATATATTTGTAACATATGTCCATTTGTGAGCATGTCTACAACAAGCCTCATTATTTCCGCTCCTTGTGAGTGGAAGATGATGGTGCATTAAAACAGGCGGTTACTGCAGAGCTACCTTTAAAAATGCCATGAAAACAAAGACTGTGAGCTCGCTTTCCTATTACGGACCAAGCCACTCTGGGACATGGATTCAACATGACTGCATAGATAAGCAGTTGTCAAACAAGTAATACAATATACTGCTGCTGGCTAGGAAAAATGGAGCTCGAATTTCTCACGAGATGGTAGCAAAAGCGCACCTGCAAGTTCCTTATCACATGTACATGGTATAAATGCACCTCCACTATGTGATTGCCACTGTAAACGCGGACACTATAGTCACAACATATGAGATGTCTCAACAAGCACATATATCATTTCTCTGCATTACTAGGTCCAGTGACTGTGGGCACTGATGCAGTGTTTCTTTTCTTTCCAACTACAAATCCCCACAGCAAATGGTGAACACCAGGACATGAGGACTTGAAAACGGGGAAGATTCACATTCTTATGAAGTTTAACAGTGTCATTTTGTCACATGACGGCACTGCACTAAAGCATGGACTTATCATTTATGACAAGCCTTAATGTCTTGTCTTATATATGTATTGAGTGTGTATGAATGGCAAGATTTGCCCAGGCTGGTTGTGTGTGGCATGTCAGAATTTCTGGATTGGCACAGTAACAATGCATGGCCTGAGCCAGTCAAGCTGAACCAATGCTGCAGCCAAGTTGCATGTGAAGGGCCTCGAGGTCTCATTGGTAGGACATATGAGCTTGTGAAGCTGTCCGGGTTTGCTGATCATAAGGTCATACGGTGCAGCAACACAAGGCAGATTACTGAACATGCCACACAGTTGCACAGGTTGAGTGTGGCTTCTTATGTTTTTTTTCCTGGCATCAGCATCATCACTATCGCTACGATCTCCATTGACGCTAGCAGCATGTGCATCAGCCAGCCGTTTCCACTCCATACGGTTGAGCTCGACACCTTCCAGCAAGGGATAGAGCCGGTCATTCAGTGCAGAGAAAGACTGTCAAACGAAGAAAAAAGGCAACAGCAATATGTCACAAGTGTGAGACTAGCTAGCAAGCATTCTTGCTATAGTGAAGCATAGAATAGGCTTTACAAACTTACACAGCTGCAGGATAATACAGTCAAATCTCGTTACAGCGGATCTCAGCTTAACTATTTTTTCAGATTAACGACTATTTCGAAAAGCTCCCTCCAGATGTCCATTAGTTTAATGTAAAAATATTCACTACTACGAATGTTTCAGGATAATGTATCGAATTTTATCACCCTTGTATCTCCACAACACTTCAAAATAACGAATAGCAAATTTAAAAGTCGCTCGTGCCAGTGGAAACAATGCCTAGCTCTATACGTGCCACTATGGGAAATGTGCAGCACCTACAGGTGGCGCAAGAGTCCACTCCACCAATGCGCCGTCAGCGCCATGAGTGGCCACTTGTGGCCACTTCATTTTCAACTGGTGTGCCACAAACTGTCATCTCTCCGTCTGCTACGCCTGCGTTGCATGCAAGTGCGTTCACGCGAAGGCAACAAATTTGATAAAATATGGCTAGTAGGGGTGTGCGAATATTCGAAAGTTTCGAATATTCGTCGAATATTAGATTTGGAATATTCGTATTCGATTCAAAAATCGTGTATCAAAAGTTTCGAATATTCGATAACTTCGAATATGCGATTCGATTATCATGCATAAAATAACTCGTCTTCCACATTTCTGCTGCGTTCGTATAGCTAAAAATGTTGCCGAGAGGATAAACATCGTAAGTACACGGAGGCACGATATCTGCCTGTGACGAGCGCCCCAATGCGTATGATTTATTGCTGGTGCATCTCCGACGTGCAGCGCTGGTTGGCGATCATGTAACCGTATATTTTCAATACAGTCGATCCCGGATATATCGAACTCGGATATATCGAATTATTGGCTATATCGAACAGTTGAGAAATCCCCTTGAAAAGGCAGGGCGTGCAAACACGGACACAAGAAGGAAGTCAGGACACCACAATCGCCGGCGTTTGTGGTGTCCTGACTTCCTTCTTGTGTCCGTGTTTGCACGCCCTGTCTTTTTACAATGAATACTTACCAACTAGCTCAGCTCTCTGTTATTCTAAAAATCCCCTAAATCCCCTTGAATTTCCCATGCAAAAGTATGGGGCTGGTGTGCACGTATATCGAACTCCCGCACAGCGAAACATCTGCTATATCGAACGCTGCCCCGCGCCGAAGCCCAGAAAGTGCATTTTTCCTAACAACTATAGATGATTTTTCGGCCGCGTTCTTATAAGTTCCAATCCCTCGTCGCGCGCAGGTGACGAAATTGCGTTGCTCTAGTTCGTTGCGCAGCGCTTGTCAGTTCACCGGTATATTTGACGCGCGGTCCGCAGGTTTTAACACATGGGCTAGCGTTTTTCAAAGAGGCTGATTGCCGAGGGCACCAAAATGAGAATTCGAAGTGACTTGGCAACCTTGTAATGTTTGCATTCCCTTCCTTGTCTGTTCGCGCCAAGGAGGTTATATACTATTTCTTCTGGAGTGGAGGTGGCGCCCCCGTAAGTGAAGCCGGTCGCCGCCATATTGCAAAAGGAAAAACTCGGAAGCAGACGACGGAGTGCGCTCCGTTGCCCCGCCGTCGCAGTTGTCTTTGGGGACGGTGGCATGCTTTTGTAAAGCAGTTAAACATTTTACGAAGCCATGGCGACTTCGTGCGTCGCTTATGGCTGCACAAATCGCAATAAGAAGACGCCTGGGATCACTTTTCACGTGTAAGTGTCCTCACTTAGTTCGCTGACGATTGTCTGTTTTTCGTGCATGCTGTTAAACTGGAAACAATTTGAAAGGTGCGCATACATGTAATACATGCGTGCAGTTGTAGCGACGAAAATTTTACGCTTTAAATGTTCGCTGACACGACGTTGTACGTGATTTTTAAGTGTACACGAAGTGGGTGCAGTCTAGCTGGACGTACCGAGCAATATTGGTACGAGTAGGAAGTCAGAACGCCCTTAGAATTCCGAGCTTTCTGGTGTTTTCTTGCAAGTCAAGACTGACGGCGTGCATGCATATTTATCCGGTGCATGGATATCGAATTTGATGGATGTTTATCGAGGAATTGGCAAACGCAACATTCCATGACGTGATTATCCGTGTTACATGTTTCCAAAAGACTGCGCGCAGCGTTCTACCTGGGAACGTGCCGGTCGAAGAAGTGGTTAGAGAGCTAAGGACGGTTACCAGCTCGACCAGCTCTGACCACCTCTGCTCCATGTAAAACAATTTTATCTCTAAAATAAGGTGCCGCCCGTTTCATGGCCGATACCCCGCGGTGGGTTGCGCCAGGTTGCCAAGGAACAACCAAGCAACCAACCACCTCTGCTCTATTCACTTCGCAGAATGCTGCTTCGACAGAACGGGGCAGACGGCCTGGCACCTACAATTTGTACCTACAATTTTTCCTGCTTTCCCAGCGCATCTACAAAAGCCTGTTAGTTTCTACCTCCTTGACGTAGCTTCAACACAAATAGTTACGAAAAGAAAAAAATTGCGGCAAAAGCAAGATGTAACTCTTTTGAAATCCGACCAAACCGAAATCGAAACACCGAAGGACGCGGCTGCTTTACTTTTTTATGCGTCTAGTCTGAGAGGGCGAGAGCTACCTCGTTTCGAGGCTGTGCGCGCTGCGCTTGCCTCTAGCTTGCCGTGATGGCACACGTCGCCCACGTAGGTTAATGCTTGCGAATCCTCCTTCTGGCCAAATGTTCGCGTGATTGATGTGTGCTTATGTAAAGAGAATAAGTGCGTTCCACGTTAGCTTGTGGTTACCCCTTGAACACTGACGCCGTTACAACACAAAAACCCAGTTCCTAGTAACACATATGTAATTACAGCGCGCTCGATATACGAAGCACCCCTTCGACAACAGATTATTCTGAAAGTCTGCAGCTGACATAATAGTATGACATAATTTGTTTCATAAACGAGAAGAGGCAACTGTTCGTGGGTTTAAAGCAGTTTCCATCTCATTTTTTGATTGTGGGACTGCAAACCAACGCGCGCGCCGCGCGTATTCCATTGCCGTCTATGGCGGTCGCGCCGTGTTTTTCCTCTAGCTACATGGCCGCCGGCGGCTTCACTTGCTCCCGTTGGCGGCGGCCGGGACTGCCACTCCAGAGGTTCTATAGAACCTCCTTGATGTAGATGTACATAGATCGTTCCGGTGGATACATGAAGTACATTCCTGTCGTCCACTGTCGAGCTCCACTTCTCCGGCTCTCCGAAAGAGTGGATGTATATATATCTATATATATATATATATATATATATATATATATATATATATATATATATATATATACACAGGGTGTTTCAAGAAATGTGTCCAACCTTCTCAAAAAATCAGGAAAATGCGATATTTGATTGCTGCCTTCAGAATTGGTTTTTCTGTAGCGGCAGGGATTTTAAGATGGTTAAAGAAATTATTTGAGACTGTAATTAAAAAATTTAAATTAATTAACTTTTTAATTAGTGGTGATAGGTGGTTGTGTCAAATGGGAGAATTGAAGTTCTTCATGCCAGAAACCCAACCCAACGTTGAGATTTCGAAAAAGTGGCATCTAGTAATAATTACGATGTCGTGAAATTCAACCAAATTCAATGGCGAAACCTAAGCAGAAACATGGAAGAACGCAACTGCCATATTCTTCTGAGACGTCCAAACTGAGTGAATCACTTTTTCTGTAGCGCTAGGCATCTTAAGATGGTTAGATACATGACTTGAGACAGTAATTAAGAAAGTTAAATTAATTAACTTTTTAATTAGTGGAGTTAGGTGACTGTGTCAAATTGGGGTACTGAAGTTCTTCGTGCCAGAAACCCATCCCAACACTGAGATTTCGAAATAGCGGCCTCTAGCAATAATTATAAAGTAATGAAATTCGACCGAATTCGATGGCTTTCGCTGTTGAAGGCCGTTGCATTTCGTTGAATTTCATTACGCCACAACAATTACTAGAGAACGCTTTTTCGAAATCTCAAAGCTCGGATAGGTTCCTCGCATGAAGAACTTCAATTCTCCCATTTGACACAATCACCTAACTCCACTAATTAAAAAGTTAATTAATGTAACTTACTGTCCTAAATGATGTCCTTAACTACCTTAAGATTCCTGCCGCTACAGAAAAAGCAATTCTGAAAACCCCGAGCAAATATCGCATTTTCCTGATTTTTTTAGAAGGTTGGACACATTTCTTGAAACACCCTGTATATATATATATATATATATATATATATATATATATATATATATATATATATATATATATATATATATATATATATAGTGTGTGTGTGTGTGTGTGTTGGGGCTTAACGTCCCAAACGCACGATATCATAATCACAAATGCTTTTAT
The DNA here is from genome assembly GCF_013339695.2 of Rhipicephalus sanguineus. Classification (NCBI taxonomy): domain Eukaryota; kingdom Metazoa; phylum Arthropoda; class Arachnida; order Ixodida; family Ixodidae; genus Rhipicephalus; species Rhipicephalus sanguineus. Next base: position 128,683,204 of record NC_051176.1, read on the forward strand.
TTTCCGACGAAATTGTCGGGGGTCCTTCGGGCGAAAAGCTGCACAATACAGCTTGAATGTGCCTGAAGGCCCTCACATGGCAGCAGTAACACTAAAGCCAGCATATATACACATGTTTAGCATATATCCAAACATAATATACCATTTTAATCCAGCTAAAAACGATGTGATTATGTGGGACGCTGTAGTGAAGCGCTCCCGAATTTCGACCACCTGGGGTTCCTTAACGTGCACCAAAATCTAAGTACACGAGCCTCAAGCATTCGCCTCCATCGAAAATACGGCCGCCGTGGCCGGGATTCGATCCCGCGACCGTCATGTCAGCAGTCGAGCGCCATAACAACAAGACCGCCGCGTCGGGTAGTTTCTCTCACTTCATAGTTTGCCCTGCCCGCATCATCTTGTATACATCGCAGGCACCATGTTTTAAGAGTGCTCACGTTTACGGCTGAAGCACCACATTATTCGATGAGGCCATCATCGAGTGTATCCGGTAGCCGTGGCCGCATTGAAGGCTTTCTCGCAATGTGGCGGCCGAACGTGCAGCCTTGACATCGGTGGGAGAATGTCCTCGCTGTTGGCCAAACGCCACGGCTGCCGCTTGAGACGAGTGTTACCCTCCCTTCAACCGGTTTTCATTGATCGGAACAAAAAGGAACAGTGCCCTCAAAGAAGCAGGAGATCACCTTGCCCGCTGGACAATCAGAGTAAGGAACAGCTTTAAAAAGTCGGCGCCAATAAATAAAGAAACGCGGGATATATTCAAAAACTAGACGTTGGATTCCCCGCGAAGTGGGCATCTGGGCACATATAAGTACACATACGTATACATCAAAAATATCTTATTTGTGGAACACTTCATGTCTGACTGATTACCTTAATCCACCAGATTCTTTCTTGGCCGATTCTCCAGGTGTGAGCCATTCACGAGTCACTACTACTACTACTACTACTACTACCACTACTACTACTACTACTACTACTACTACTACTACTACTACTACTACTACTACTACTACATATTACTATCTACTACTACCCGGATTCAGGCTTAAGCACTGCAGTAGTACGTGTTCAAATTTACGACGGAAGATGGCCGCAATTATGAAAAAATAGTAACGCATTTTCGTTAAATCCCCCCGACGATCTGCAAAAGGTGACTGGATTATTTAGCATTTATCAAACTTAGCCGCAACCATCACGACCATGAGGCATTTCCCTTCCGTGAGCAAAACATTACCTCTAATCGAAACTGTTAATTCATTCGCAAAGTGTGTCTGCTATAAGTAGCTGCCCTCGCCTCATAACAGCGAGTAAACATCTTTCCAATACTTTTCACTCTTACTATTTTCGGAAGCTCGCATCCAAATCTGTCCCTCTAGACCAGCCCAAATCCTTTCTCCTTTAATGGATGAAGGATTTAGGCTGGTTTCTTCGCTAATGAAAATCTGTACAAGCGGGCAGGCATACACGCCGCTGTGTGCGTTAATTAAGACAATGGAATCGAAAACAATGTGCCTTCTTACGTAAATAACTGCAACTCACTGCATCTATATACTACTGGACGCCACGGCCCTCTATGTGTCTATGAAACGCATAAACGTGGAGAATGCAGCCCCACGTGCTGCCTACGTGATCAGGTTCTTCTCAGTTGATCGTTTCCCCCTTATTGTTATTCCTTTACTGCAACACATCATCGTTTGCAGGTATGCGTAAGGGTCTATCGCTCAGGCTATTAGGCGTATTTTGACCATTAGTCAACGAAACTAACAACAACCCGTGGCTTTCGGACAGTTTGGTCTCGTCATTAGGTGCGCTTTTGAGTACCTTCGGATCTGACGCATGTCTTCCTGAATGGGAGCCTGCGCGGTGCATACGCGCATGCGCGCTATACTGCGCGCGTTACATTCAACAGTGTAATCGAAAACAATGCGCTGTTACGTAAACAACAGCGATGCACTACGCTAGCGGACATTACCGGTACGTTTAAGCGTGACACACTATCCCTATATGTCTTTATCGATAACGTGCAATGATTGCAGTTTCACTTCATACGGGATGTGTTTAGCTCATTTGTCGTTTTTTTCTCCATCTTCTTTTAAATGCTTAGCATTTCTTAGCGAACTTCTGCCACTTTAGGCGTATCTATCTATCTATCTATCTATCTATCTATCTATCTATCTATCTATCTATCTATCTATCTATCTATCTATCTATCTATCTATCTATCTATCTATCTATCTATCTATCTATCTATCTATCTATCTATCTATCTATCTATCTATCTATCTATCTATCTATCTATCTATCTATCTATCCGCCTACGACTTTGTGCTCTCCTGGCCGTTTCGTTAATGGGATGTGTGCCAAAATTGGTACGGCATGAGATGACTGTATGACGGACATAAATGACAGGTCGTAACATCAAAACCATGACATGCATGTCATGTACCGCATGATTTACATTTAGCTAGCTTGATATATACCAAAATTGACCTAAACGATTGGTCGTAACATGAAAATCATGATATGCATGCCATTTACTGCATGACTTACATTCACGCCCATGGTGCGCTCGCGGAAATTTCGGTATCTTGATATATGCCGAAATTGGTATTGCGCGACGTGACTGTATGGCGCACATACATGACAGATGGTAATATAAAAATCGTAACGTGCATGTCATGTACGGCATGACTTCCATGTCACGCTCATGGTGCGCTCGAGGCTGCTTCATTCGCTGGATGTATACCAAAATTGGTATGGTATGATACGAGTGCCTGAGGAACATAAATGACAGGTTATGCATTGTATACCAGAGTATACCTTTCATTAGCATGGTATATACCAGACTGTACATGCATGCGTGTATGACAAACATGCAAAAGTGAGCGATATGATATGACAGGAATGCCTTGATTTGCCTCTAAGACAAACAATGCGATGTATGCTGCTCCTTGCTGACTGCTTCGCATTACATCGATTCCCACAGTGCATGGAATCTGCCTGTTATTTTCGACTTGAAGACACGATCCTTTGCGTGTAAACGCTTATATGTCTAGCTCTGGTAATCAGAAGTCTTTTGACGCTTAATCAATAAAACTAATGTGTTTCTCGGATAGTCCAGTCGCGTCATTGATGGGCACCCTTTCGCGGGGGACCTTCGGATCGGACAACCGGCTACTCGCGCCGTATCGACCGCGCCGACAACGAAGCCAGGCCTTCGTACGAAGCACACGCGCGGTCGGCGCTGAAAGACATACAGACGCGACCGCACTTTCCCCGTTCCTTCGTGGTCGGTGGCGTCGCACAGTGGTACGTCACGAGATCGTCGTAAACAGAGCCGCATACCCTTGCCACTGTGAGCGAGCGCGAATGCAACGCCGCGCTGCCTCAGCGTGCTACCAGCTCGGCGATATCGACGTACGCACGACTGAAACGACCGCCCTTGGCACGGTATGTAGCAGACGACCCAGTGTTAGTGATTGCCATGAGCGCCGTAGAAGACGACGCAGCCGCGGTTGCGGATCGGCTCACCGCCAAGGAACAAGCCACCCTCGATCAAGTAAGCGTGACTACAACGCAGTTATTACACAGCGGATGCGTGCACGCTATAGTGTAATGAGGGCCGCATGTAAACAGGCGTCTATAAGAGCTATCGATTCGTTGATCCGGAATGTTTTCACCATCATAGACGTGAAATGTCCGACTGCGTAATGTTATGGGGCAGAATTGGCGCCCCGCTTTACATGATTTGGGGGAGGGGGGAAGCACCCCTCCCCCCTTTTCCCGTGCGCACGCCTATGCTCACCACCACACTAGATGCACCCGGCTTCCGACCGGGCGCTATCGGATCCAGCCGTCGCTGGAATGATAATTGCTGCTTTCTGCCTTTTTTTTTTTTGCTTGTTTCGCTCGAGTGTTGATTAGATAGCGCCGTTGGGGGAAGTCGACGCAATGTTATCGCGGCGCGGAAGTTTCCACGAAATGCGTGCGGGGCTCTGTCTGGGGCCTCATCTATGTTTCACCCGAATGCTTTCTTTAGCCGTCATAGTCTCTATAGCTTTAACGCCTGACTGCTTAATTACTTTAATTACTTGACTGTTCCGATGGAGGCAAAATGCTAGGGACCCGTGTGCTTAGCTTTAGGCGCGCGTTAACGGACCTCACGTGGTCGAAATTTCTGGAGCCCTTCATTACAACGTCTCTCAATCATATCGTAGTTTTGGGACGTAAAACCCAAATACCTATTACTAATTAACTGACTGATTCTTGGAGACCTTGCGCGCCAAAACCACGATATGATTACAAGGCATGTCAGGAACTCCCGGAAAACACCCGGAGAAACGGGTGTTTTTCCTTTTCGCCTCCGATAGAAATGCGGCCGTCGTGACCGGGTATCGAACCCGCGCCCTCGTGTTTAGCAACGCGAAATTTCAGCCGATAAACCGTCACGGCGAGTAACGTTTTGTTGAGGTCGTCCTCTCGGCTTGCAAATATGGATACGTGGACCGTTCTACCGATCGTAATTAGAATTAATGCTCGAAACCACTTTGTTTTCTTAAAGGGACGCTAAAGAGCAAAACGATTTTTCTCGCATTAGTAAAGTAGTCTTCCACGATACCAAAAACACCACGCTTGCTGCGAGAAGACGCCCAATAAGCGAGAAAACGCGCAAAAAGAAAACACAGGTGGCGACGCCACCTTGGAATTCCCGCACCATTTGCCGTGACGTCACATATTTTTGACGACGCCTGCTTGGGCCTACGTAGTTCCTAATCGGTTAAATCGAAGCACGTTGACCTCTGAGGGGGCCAGATACTTGACATAACGAGTTTGTGAAAAGATCGTCGAGCCAGTGGCGCCAAAATACGTTAAATGCTCTTTGAAATCTTTTACGTCACGAATTACAAAGTTCGGCGCGAAATTTAAAACTGAAACTTTGAACTTAGTTTTCTCCTCTAATGATAAACCTATGGTGGTGAAATAAACTACACAAGAGTTCTCCGAGAACACTTTATCAATCTAAACCAATTCATTGTTTCTCTTTAGTGTCCCTTTAAGTATGATGTACCTCTTGTGCGATTGTGCGACTATGCTTTGCCTTAGGGCAACCTTTCGTACAAAAAAAATCACAAGACACGAAGAGCTATGCTTTCACATGTTTCCTCCAGACGTGACTTACGCGTTTGGATAGTTTAGTGAGCACATAGTTAAGGTGGCTAACTGAGAATGCCTGAGCAAGTTCCTGCGCTGCTTGTCACACGCGGGAGAAAAGGTGCCTTGCGCAACATACTTACTTGATATTTTGTACACGCACTGAGGTTTCTTTTTTTTTTATATTGAATGAGCTGTATAGTAAGTTCTTGGCCACCGCCGAACGTATTCCAGGACACAGTCTTCCAGCTTCCTCCTAACTACAGCGAACTAGAATATACTAGTATATTCTATTTCACTATACTCCTAACCAAGCAGGAAAATAGTTAAAACACTGCGCACTCACGCATGTGTCCAAATAATTTTCAAGCTCAGTTTGAAAACACTCGCAAACGCTGCTGAAAAGCGTCTAAAATGTGCTTCGTCTCGTTAAAGGGACACTATAGAGAAACAATGAATCGGTTTAGATCGATAAATTGTGCCCCGAGAACTCTAATTCCGTGAATTTCGCCATCATAGGTTCATTAATAGAGGAGAGGAGAAAATAAAGTTCAAAGTGTCATTTTTAAATTTCGCGCCGAGCTTCGCTTGCCCCCATTTTCCCGACAGGGCGAGGCCTCCTGAACATTTTTTTTTTTTTTTTTGCATTGGACTCATATCTTGCCTCTACCTTGTTCCACAGTTCCGAATCTCAACGGCCGATCTTTCGCTACCGTCACGGGAAGACTGGTACCTGCTCAAATGGCTGCGTGGTAAGCTTGCTACAGCTGCGTGCTTACGCATAAATCTACGTTATGAAATCTTCCTTCTTTCATCTCATCCAGGCTAGATCATTCTCACAAAGTGGGCGTAACTTCATTTCAGAAAAAAAAATTGTTCTCAGTCTTTCATTCCTCGCACGTCAGTAGACTGGAACCACCTTCCCGTATCGACACCGGTATCCAGGACAACGCTTGTTTCCACAGTAACTTAGCTAACTGTATGCTAAGGCTAGCAAAAATGTGTTCATTTGTACTGTACTGCCTTCTTGTTTTTGGTAGTAAATACTTACCACATTAGATATAATTGCGTAACCCAAGAACATAATGCTTGTATTTTGAATTTTATTTCCTTTTCCTACATTGCATTGTTTATGACCACTCCACTCTGTAACGCCTTTGGCCTTGAGGGAATCAATAAATAAATAATGAAAAAATAAATACACATCCCACGTTTGCTAACATTAATGAAATTATGGAGGGGAGCAATCGAGGTATAGTTATGAGGCAAGCGCTGTAGTAAGAGTCTCAGGATTTATTTTTATTGAGTGGGCTTGTTCGACGTGCACCTAAATTGATGTATACGGGCATTTTTTCTCACCCCTAATGAGATGCGGCCATCGTAACACGTGGGAATCGAACCCACGCCTTCATGATAGCCACTAATAAGCCAACGAGGCGGGTTCCCCTATATTGCTGGTGTGCATGACAGGATGAAACACTGAGTAAATGAAGCAATTAAATAAAATGTTTAAATCTTAGTTATAATCTAGCTCTGGTACAAAAATTGGTAATATCATTCGATTTTTTTCCAGAATTATGATTCGTAAGCACATGTCGTCACATGTCGTCTCTGTGCCTTTTGTTACCTGTTACTTGTTGTAATGATTCGATTATGTACGCGACTACTTACTTCTTCATTACTATCTATCTATCTATCTATCTATCTATCTATCTATCTATCTATCTATCTATCTATCTATCTATCTATCTATCTATCTATCTATCTATCTATCTATCTATCTATCTATCTATCTATCTATCTATCTATCTATCTATCTATCTATCTATCTATCTATCTATCTATCTATCTATCTATCTATCTATCTATCTATCTATCTATCTATCTATCTATCGTAGCAGTCTAGCGGTCGTCTGTCCGCTAGGTTACTACTGGTCACGGTGAGTTACCAGTAACAATCATCGTCGCAATAATTATCATCATTATCATCGACGTGGTCTTCGTCGTTCACTCTAATCGCCACCTTCTGGTGGCATGTAATATTTTGACAGCCAGGAAGTTCGACACAAAAGAGGCAAGGAAAATGCTGGTCGAGGTGGGTGGAATGATCTTCATATTTCTTCGCCGCGAGGAACGTCAGAAATTATAGAAGGTGCGCAGATGACGTCGATGGCGTCATCATACTGATTGTACAGCCGGCCAGCCAGGTTGTTGAAAAGCTTACGCGTTATCCTGATTCACATATATAGTTATCACCAACAGAACACGTTGTAAACTGCGAATAGGGGATACACAATAGTATGGCGTCATAGGCGACGTCACAGCAATGACTTCCGCATTTGGAGCAAGGTGGTAGATAAATTAGCCGAGCCTGCTGGTCCCATGATTTCAGATGAAAATTTCACACCACAATGCCGCACCTGGTGGTTTGTCGTACCCGTTCCGCTGGTTTAATGGTTATGGTGCTCGACTGCTGACACGAAGGTCGCGAGATCGAATCCCGGCCGCGGCGGCCGCATTCCGATAGAGGCGAAATACTAGAGGCCCGTGTACCCTATAGATTTAGGTGCGCATTAAAGAACCCCAGGTGGTCAAAATGTTCGGAGCCCTTCACTACGGCGTCCCTCATAATCATATTGTGGTTTTGGGACGTAAAACTTCAACAATTATTAATTATTATTATTAGTGGTTGTCGGGGAATGCCGATTCACATGAAGTGTGCATTGCCTTCGTTAAGCTCTAGGTTGGGACGGGGGAATTTGTGTGTCCGGTCAGTTTCGACCATCCAGTGTATTTCGCACCATTCGCAAATACGAACAAAAATTTCTGCGATTTTACGCGCCAATGCCACGAGATGATTACGAGGCACGCCGTAGTGGGGGATTCGGGATCAGCTATGACCACCTGCGGTTATTTAACGTGCACCTAAATATGCACCTAACGTGCCCTGGTGTTCTTGAATTTTGCCCCCACGGATATTCGGCCGCCTCGTCCCGGACTCGAACCCGCATCCTAGAGCCTAGTAGCGGGGCACCTTACCTGCTGAACTACCACGGCGGGTCCATTCACAAATTAGTAACTGGGTCCCAACTGGGGAGGCTGGAGGCCATGTGCATTTCGCTACACTACTTATGCGAAATATCGAAGTTTGTTGACAAATATTTAAAATAATAATATAAAAAAGATAATGGAAAGAAAAACACCTAACGCACACTTGAGAGAGAGAAAGAAGACAAAACAACACCGAGCACGAATCGCTGAACATAAAATATTGCCCCCTAATATTTGGAACAAACGTCCGTGTTAACAAATACGTACTTCCGCACGACTAAATTAGTTAACGGTGTGCTATAATATTTACGTAGTTTGACTCAGTTTTAATAGCCACTAAGGTTAGTCTAGGATGCAACTCGTGGCACGAACAGAATTTTATTGATTTGATTCCTAAATGACAAGAGCACCACCACCACCTCGATACTACCACCGATATTTACTTGCGCAGCACATCGCTTGGCGGAAGAAGAACGAGGTGGACAGCATACTGGAGGACTACCAACCACCCAAGGTCAGTACAGGTGTCCGTTTACGCTGAGCAACCGAGGCAGCTCCACATTTCGCGTGTTATCTCAGATTATTAATTCGCTAGTTATTAAGGCGAAAGCCTCATCAAACGCGAGAAGTGACCCTCGGCGGCGGCGTCAACACAAGTGATGCAAAAAATTATCATGTGATTGCGTCACGCTACGACGTCATCATGACGTCCCCGCTCACCAAAATTTGTGACGTCATCATGACGTCATCACATGACATCATCGCTTGGTGGAAGGTGGGGCGATCCCGGAGGCTGTGCAAAACCACGTTGTGTGCAGAAAGCTTTCGGATGGCGGTGAGAGAGGGTCGGGGATCAATACATTCTACTGAGAAGAAGAAGAAGGCTTTCGCCTTCGGTCGTCTTAGTCAAATGCATAAGGGTGCGTGTGACTTTTCAAGTGATTAATTCAACACAATGCCTCCCCAAGGGGTTATCGTCAGAGTACTGAGTACATAACATAAATATGGCAAAATAAAAAGGAAAGTACAGGTTGCGTGAGAAATGAATAGTTCACAATGTACAATGGAAATTTTGCAGGCGATGGAAATAGGACACGATCGAACATGAAGGGACATGATATCGGCCATAGATCTGTGGTATTACCGAAGAACGAGACGCCTTCACAATGAGGGAAACCGCGGTTCAACTCTAGCCGCTGAAGGACGAATAAAAATGTTCAGTCAACTTCGCACTAAAGGTGCCAAGCCTGAAGGAAGTGCGGAGCTGGGCAGCCTTCTTTGTTTCTCTTCAGTTTTCTCTTTCTTTCCTCCTCTCTTTCTTTCTTTTCCTCTTTTCTCGTTTTTTCTCTCTTTATTTCTATTTACTTCTTCCTCTCTCTTTATCTATTTCTTTCTCTTTCTTGCTCTTTCTATTTTTCTTCCTATGTTTCCCCTTTCTTTCTCTCTCTTTCTATTTCTCGCTTGCTTCCTCTTTTTTTTTTCTACTTTATACGTGGTTTTGCCTGCGTTACGCCAAGCGACGACAGCATACGACATCCCGGGCCCCTAAAGTGCTCCGCACCTATCATCATCAAGGCGCTTGAAGAAGAAGAGGAAGAAGACTTCTCAATATGCTACAGATGGCTATGCTATTCGTGGTTTTGCCTGCGTTACGCCAAGCTACGACAACATTACGATGACAGCATACGACAGCATACGACAGGCCGGACCCCTAAAGTGCTTCGCACTTAATGCTAGAATTAAATGTACTCCTTTACAATACTGAATAAGCTTCTCTTGCTGCGACAGTTGACTTGCTGAGCCTTAGAAGATCCCAGAAAAGATGGCGCCACGGCAGTTTAATTTTCCCGAAACAGTCCACCGCGTTTTCCTGGAGCTTGACAGTGTCTGTACAATCCATGTCATTTTTTTTTCTTCGTGGATGTACAACATTAAATTCCAAAATTGCTAAATACCAAGCTTTCCGTGCATTTCGAGCTTTTACTGAAACACGACGTCCGAAATCCGAAAAAAAAATGTTGAAATTTGTGACGCGACACAGGCGTACTGGTGCTAAGGTTTCACGCAAAAGGACAGTAATAAAAAAAAACATGTCGAGGGTTGAATTTTTTTTCCTCCTAGTAATTGTACCATTGCCACGAAATCTCAGAAAATCTAAGAAAATAGTTTTGAGGGAATGTATTAGGAGTAATATCTCCGTACACAGTTTTCAACAAAACTAAGTTACATTTCTATGTCATTTGCATTGCTATATATATTTCTGTCAAAACTATGTTGCATTTCTGTGGCCCTTGGTGCCCCAGTAGACTTTCTGTTGATATGCGATTGAATGTGACCCAGGTGCTCCTGGAGTACTTCCCTGGCGGCTTCGTGGACTGCAGCCCTGACGGCAGGCCGGTGCTCATAGTTCCAGTGGGACAGGCGGACTTCAAAGGTATGAGTCTGCGAAGCCAAATAATGATGTGTTATCTGCGTGAATTGACTAAGCCGTCTCCCGGTTTCACAAGTGTCAGTGCTGTGATGATGTCGATGATTCTGACGATGATGATCATTGGCGTGGTGATCATCCCTTTTGAAACTGTGTCGCATTACTGACAATTGTTATTCACCTATATATTTTTCGTTACAATCATGTACTACTCCATCTGTCATAGTCTGCCTTCCGAGCTACCTGAATTTATTTTTACGCAAGTTTCCATTTTCATAACGTGCTGTCATTTAAGCCTGTATTGATATTCCCAGCATTTGGGACTGCTGAACGTGGCGCCATCTCTCGGCGGCAACTCTATGCGTCCTGCCATAACTGAATGGGAAACAGGCGGAAAAAAAATGATATCTCTTGAAAAAAAAGCTAGTCATATAGAAAAAAAACTACTCCGGGTTTTGCACAGCAGAGACCTACTGTAACATTTTGGTAAAATTGCGGTATCGCACTATACAAAGTGCCCATAAGAAACACATCGGGCCCCATTGAAAAATATTAAACACTCTGGGGAAGCAACGCCGTTTGTAGTGCGACACTGTAACTTTAGTAGAATGTTCAAATAAGTCTTTGCTGTATAGAACCGGGAGTCGTTTTCGATAACTATCTTTCTTCGTCAGATATGACTTTTTTTTCGCCTATTTCTCTTTCAGTTACGGCAGGCAACCGCGGTCACCGACGAGAGATGGCGCTACGTGCACATGTCCCCCAAATCCTGGTCATGCTCACGTTCTATCAATCTCATCTCAGCTGTAGCCTACAGCAACGTCTAGGCAATTTTTTTTCTCTAAGACTTACGGGAGCCTTAACTTTTGAATTGCTTGCCCGCCAGCCAACGCGTCTGTGTGGAGTCTTTGTCAAACGTACACTGGCTGTGTTGCCTGCAACGGCGGTGTTGACTTACAGGCTGTTTAACGTATGCGAAAAGTTCAGCCACCTGGGTTAATGAATAAAAAATAATACTAATCAATAATTGGATGGAGGTTGAGAGAATATGGTGTAAATGTTACTGCAACTGATAACCAATGTTATCTAACGTTAACAATCATTTAGCCATTCATAGCCAACGTTATGTAACACTAGCCAATACCAGCCAGCATTAGTCTGTGCTAACGAGTACTGGTTGTACACAGGTAACTACAGTAGTTGATGTCACGTGTATCATCACTGCTCATTTCATTTCTGGACTCGCAGGTATGCTTGAAGCCGCATCGCGCGCTGACCTGCTACGTCACTGCATCTACCTCCTGGAATCACAAGAGGAGCTCAAGAGAAATCTCACACTACAGGTCTGTGTTCGAGATGATGGTTTGACTAGCTGGCACGAATTATTGACTTGAAACTTATCTATTTGCTAAGTCCCGTCTGTTACTTTTTCCTTGTCCGCCGTCCTTCATTGTGCCAGTTAGACATGCATCAATGCAGGTCTGTGCTCAGATTATGTAGCAGAAAGAAAAAAAAAAACTAAGCAAAGAAAGGAAACTGCAAGGACAAGCGTATCGCGTCATCGAATTTGATCACAAGAAACTGACCTTGTAGATTTCGTTTCTCGCCACAGTCACACAAGCCACATCAGCCTTAGCAATGTCACACTCTGCCTAGCAGGCGTGATACCAAGGCTTAAAGTCTCCCTTCATTTTGAGGGGGGGCCCTCAGAGGGCGGCGACCTACATACATACATACATACATACTATCTACATACATACATACATACATACATACATACATACACTACTATACACACACATACATACATACATACATACACACACATACATACATACCCACATACATACATACATACATACATACATACACACATACATACACATACATACATACATACATACACACATACATACATACATACATACATACATACACACACACACACACATACTACATACATACATACATACATATACTACATACATACCTACATATACATACATACATACATACATACATACATACACACACATACATACACACATACATACATACATACACAACATACATACATACATAATACATACATACATACATACATACATACACACACACACATACATACATACATACATACATACATACATACATACATACATACATACATACATACATACATACATACATACATACATACACACACACACATACATACATACATACATACATACATACATACATACATACATACATACATACATACATACATACATACATACATACATACATACATACAGCCCCTACTTAAGAAATGGAAGGGGGGCGCCCCCCCCCCAAGCCCTCCCTGACTGAAAGCCCTGGCTGATACGGATCCGAAGTATCTGTTTAAATCGCTGTTGTGCAGCACATTCAAAACCTTCCGCTAAAGCCCTTAATTTTGTAACTGCGATCACAAATGCGCATTAAATTATCTAAGCGCTGAGTAAGGCGGTTTGCTGGTGCGTAATGAGAGAGTGATAGTTGCAGCTCGAGCTATACGGTGAGAACAAATATTCTGGATTTTGTTTTCTGCTATGTGCTGGCGGAGCTCGAACTGAAACCATTGCTGTTGCTGTAATTCCTGTCAATATCATAGCGCATTTCTACAGATGGCTTGCACCGACGTCACCGAAACCGCCATGTTCAAGTACCGACGCAATGGAACGCGAAATTTGCGATGTCACGTTAATGTTATCAGTAGCCTTGCATGCAGTTTTTTTTCTTATTCGTGCACAGGGGCCAATAACGTTCGGGACGCGTCGTTATCACATTGAGGCAGGTTAATCGTAACGGGATTACGCCGCCGTGACGTCATCACAGCCGCCATGTTAGAGTGGCATTACATTAAGAACCTTAGCCCATTACGTCACGTGCAACCTGTCAATTGAACTTATCGCTCAAACTGCAGCTACCGTGTTCCTACAGCGCTCACCAGCACCAATATCTCCATGGTTCTCGGCCGCGTTTACCGGGACGTATTCCTTATCGCAATGAATAGACCATCTTGCTACACGAGTGGTCAAATCATGGCGTTTAGACTAACAAGTACCAGTAGCGTATCCACAAACCTTTTTTTCTGGGGGGGGGGGGGGGGTCAACCATACTTTACGTATGTTCCTGCGTGCCTATGTGTGTGTGTGTGTATATATACACATGCGAAATTGAAACATTTCGGGGGCAGGAGGGGAGGATTAAACCCTCACAACCGCCCCCCCCCCCCCACTCCCTGGCTACTCCATTGAAAGGTACCGTCAATCCCTATCAGCAGTTATAGCACTAACGTCCCTTCTGATGCACACAACTAGCCGTGGACACGGAGTTCAACGTTTCACTGCCATGCTGCGTATGGAAAGATTCCTCGCACAAAGTCACGTTGACGTGTTTTTTTTTTTGTTTTTTTTTGTGACGTCACCCGCTTCTGCGCAGAACGGTGGCCCTCGGATCGAAACCATGCACGTAGTGGCGGACATGGAAGGCTTTTCATTCTGGCAGCTTTCGTCTCTCGAAGGTAAGATGAGGCAGGAGTGGAGCCGGATACCTTGATAGTGCTGCCTTTAGCTGTAACTTTAAGAGGTGTGCTAATATTCGAAACTTTCTGATAACCAATCGAATAGATACCCATTTGACTCGGCTTTTGAATCGAGAAGAACAGTGTATGTTATGTTAACAGGCTAATCGAGAAAACTGTTCCATTCGTTGAGTATTAACGAATCGAGGATAATCGGTACTAATCAAAATAATCGTGTTTCATTTGTTCTGAAAACTGAAGACAGTATCACTCTT